>NC_064305.1:79919429-80220311 GCF_023373825.1 Bactrocera dorsalis | reverse complement strand
TTATGCTATTTACTTGCCACAAAACACAAGTTTTCATGCCTAAAAGTATGTTCTTGCAACCCTTTGGGGCAGTTAGCTTAATTGCGTGTGTACGCCGCGTGGGCAGCGTAATTACAATAAGAAAAGTCATTAGTACGGAATATTTTCGATAGAGCTCTTAACCTCAAAATGGGTGATGTGGAAATTTTAATTGCTGGGTTATTTTTATCTAGGATACTATCATGATTAATTGATGATTTTAGAATTTAAAATGCAAAAATTCTTGCAAAACAATTATTGTTAACAAAAGATAATTCTACTTCCAGACATTTTGGTTGTTGACGAATCACGTCCTGGACGGCCATTAACATCAACTGGTAATAACCATGGAATAAACAAAGGAATTGTTGCTTGATCATCGACGGTCAACAGTCAGAGATCTTACAGGCACCGTTGGAATATAGGAAAGAGCAGTGAAACCCATTTTTAGAAACCATTTGGGCCTAAGAAAAGTGAAAGCACGATTGGCTCCAAAATCACTCAATTTTTTCCGAAAAGAGCGTCGGTCGACAATTCTTGGTTTTTGTACCACGATAAAGCACGGTCGCATACTGCATTGACTCTTCGTGAGTTCTTCGCCAAGTTTTCTACTAATATTTAAAAAAAATTAAAAAATTAATAAAAAAAAATTTAATAACAAAACTGTAATTAAAAAAAAATGTAAATAAAAAAAATTAATTTATTAAAATTAATTCTCTTTTCTTTAACATTTTTTTTTTTGAACATACTGAAATAAATTTCTTGAGAATACATACATGTTTGTCTCAACACCTCCAAACATAATGAAGCGTAAGTATTTAAAATTAGCTGTTGTTATTTGTAAAATTTATTTTTGAACATAATCAAATACAATTTTTGAAAACATACTCAGTGTATATTCAATATATGTAAATAATATATTTTAGCTCAACGCCTCCAAATTTCTTGCTTAATGAAGCGTGAGTATTTACTCAGCTAATTCACCAACCCCTTCTGATGATTCGTATTTATTTAACTTAAAACTTTTGACAAAACACAACAACAGCAGCAAGCAAAGAGTTTACAAACCACAAAAAGTCAGTCACACCTACACTTTGTTGTTGTTACCACCAACTACAGCATGAAATATTTACGAAAAGCATTAAAAAATAACACACTATAATCTCAGACAACTTTTGTTGTTGCTAAATTACTGTTATCACACACCACAAAAATATTACGGCAGTTAACTTTCGCTGTCTGCATCAAATTACCCTTTTTTCCGAAAGTCAACCGCCCGGTAAAGAGCAGCAGCAGCAACAGCAACAACAATGTAGGTTGTAGCATCAGTTGTCTGACGACCGATTCGATACAGTTTGCAACCCTTAACTAAAAGCTATCAGCATCGGCATACAACAACAGTAGCAAAGCGGAAGAGCAACAATGGCAAACGGTGCGAAAGGGCGACGGAAGGTGAGCGGGCAATGTATGTCGAATGCTGCTGCTGCTGCCGCTACACGTGCGTAATGAGTTGGAAAAGTCAAAAATGATTAATTAAATCAGCGCACAAAGGACGCGCACACACACACGCAGGCAGGCAGACAGACATGCAGATAAGCCGAAAAATACGCGAACAAATTGGAATTTTTGATTTTTCAGCATTTGAATTTCAACTGCAACAACAAATCGTTGTTGGAAGTGTAGTTTTCACGAGGGAGCGCTGGGCGAATTTTAAATAGAGATAACTCCACATAGAATACAAGCAAATACATACCCACATATACACATATGTCACTGAATTCTCCACCGAAATTGCGGAAATTAGTTACATAATTTGCATTTCAATTAGCAAATTCGCATTTACCGTTTTCAATGCGAACGTCGAATGTGAAATGTCAATGCATTCAGTCATTGCCGTTTCCAAAGAGCGGGCGGTCATTAGTCTCGCATGCAGCCGCTTCAATCTACTTCTTTTCTTCCTCTCGTTGCAGAGTGCAGAACAGCTGGTTAGACCATTAAGTGGTTGAGAATTAACGGCGATGAGTGAACAAAGCGTTTTGCATTTCAATGCACCGCAACAACAACAGAAAATGACACAATATCTACATTTCTATAACTGTTTATAAACGTGTATCTCTTCTTTTTGCGATTTTTTTGTAACTGCTGTCATCTGCTGGCCTTTGACGCTGTCACAATTCATGTCAATTGCAATAATTACCTGCCATTGTTGTGGACAACCAGTCATTGGGGATATATTTGCATAAATTTCTTTGCTTTTTGTTGCAATTTTTTTGCGGATGGTTATTTTTTGCGGGCTTTAAATTGAATTTTCAGGCAACAAACAAGTATTAGTTAATTTAAGCGTAAAAATTTTGGTTAAGTTTTGGTTAATTTTTGTTTGTATTTATGTTTTAGAAGAAAAAATCGGAATATTTTTTATTATTTGGGAATATAAAATGAAGGGATATGTAAAGGAATTGTCAAGGAAATTTTAGGAAAGAAATAATAATAATTTTACTATACTTTTAGAATAAAATTTGAATATGAAAGCAGAGTTGTCCAGCGGAATTCGATAGAAATAATTATTTGGTTATCGCCTTAAAGAAGTAGAATTGACAGCTTTTCCACTACTGTGATCAAATTGAAAGGTGAATTTTGTCAATTTCATTTCCTTCAAAGTAGTCCCCTTCCGCTGCTATTCACTTATGTCAACGAATATTCCAGTCATCATAGCACTTGGAAAAATCCTTCGTCGTGATGGCCATTAGAGGCTTCTTCGATTCAACTTTTATATTCTACATTGAGTCAAAACAGTGTCCTCGGAGTGGTCATGTGAATTTGCTGAAGTTACACGAAGGTAAGTCAGGCGAATGCGGTGGTTGCGGCACGATGTTAGTTGAAAATGTAGCGAAATGATCACGAATAACTAATGCAGTATGAGATGGTCCATTATCGCACTCCTCTGTTCAATAAATTCAGAAAACGACGCGTATCTCAAATAATAATTAATATTTTGACTTGAAATTTAGCGTAGATGTCACTAACAGTACTGCCAACTTACAGAAACGAAAAGTTTAAAGATTTTAAGAATACGCAAAGTATAAATTAAAAATTTACCTTTCAATTTGATCATAGTAGTACATTTGTTTGTTTAAGGAGTTACAAGGGTTTACGGGTTTCAAAAAATCGTTTTTTTTTTATTGCCTTATTAAATTCTATAAACCCCTTTAGAATATTGTTATAAATTTTGTTGATTTGAGTAATAGTTTCGAAGATACAGCCTTGAAAACTTTTGCGTTCGATGATAGCGAGGCTAAGTGGACCGCTTTTAAACGCATTTTTCTCGAAACTGTGTTTTTGAAGTCGGTTGGCAAGATTTCCCGAGAATTACTAAGGCGATCCTCATTAAATTTTACACAGGTCATTGAAATACATTTCTTAAAAGCTTGGACGGAGGATTTTTTCAATTACATATATTTGGAAAGAAGACTAAGTAGCGAAATTTTCACTGAAATTTTCATTATGCAACAAAAACAAATATCCATCGTTTTTCAACAAAGAGATACCAAGAAAGCCGGACGATTTTTAGTCAGCCAGTGAAATTATGGTCGAAATTGTTGACGAATATGTTGTGTACGTATTTAGAAAGCCTCTAGGAAAACGACTCAACTAAGCTAAACTTTTCGGACGAAGTAGCACGAAAAAATCACTCCTGTCAAAGCGCCATATCAAAATTCTACTGGGATTTTAAAAAGACAGCCCAGCAAAATTTTGGAGGAAAGTGCTTTGTACGTCGTCCACAAGGTCAAGCCTTTAACGCTAGATATACCAAAAAACCATTAACCACGGCGGTCAGGCAAATCTTTGAATAAATGGTAAAATTTACCTATTTCAGTATTAAGATATACTGAGAAATGAATTGGAGCCATTTGTATTTAGAATACAATGAATAATACAAGTTTCTAGAATAGTTAATCGAAAAAAATATTTTAATTAAATATTTAAATTTTTTTAGTATTATTTATAGTATTTTTCTGGTATCATGTGCGGCACCAATCATTTCTATAATACTTTCAAGATTACTTTTTCACTACTTTCCGACCCCAACAGATTTTTGGACAAATATTATTTATTTATACTTTGAATAATCTGCAAAAAATATTTACAGATCTTTTGTTGAAATTTTTTCGCTTTCCTTATTCTGAATTAGTAAAATTATTGTATTGCGATTTACATGAAATTATTTAATACTTTATTATTTTCAGAAACTACAATATTTAAATCTGAATGCCATGTCCAACCAGTATTTTTATTATGTTTACATTATTCAACAACATTAATACCGCTTAGTGCTTCTATAAATCTCATAATTGATATATTCCAAATACTTAAGCAAAGTATGAAAGAATGTGACCAACCTTTTAGATATTGAATTTCCAGCGCTAGCTGCTAGCGATCAGCTAATAATGTTGAGCGTGAAGACATTACAATCCAACGAAGCTGCGATATTTTTATTAGTATTACAAATTAGAATAAAAACCAGTATTGATTATTATTGACATTTTGTGGCAAGCATATGTTATGTGCTAACCAGCTGTATTTTCATGTGCTTATATTTGTTTTTGTATATCACTAACAATTTAATTTATTTGCATTACTTTTAATTTAATGCCAATTAATCACTTGTAGATATTTGTAGCACTTCATTGAAGTGATTTATTTATTGGTATTTTAGCATTTTATTACTATTACTTGGACACTGTTGCATTCACTTTGCTGATTTATGCACATTTGTATTTACTTGTATTTATTTTTGTAATTTATAACTGTGTTTTAGTTCAGCTACTGAGTGATTTGCTTGTTTTAATTATTTGTTTATTAGTCGTTTAGTTTAATTCGCCGTTTTATTACTTTGCTTTGACTTTTTCTTGTCAGAGTTGAGCTTTATGATTTTTATTAGTACGATTTTAATTTATAGTTTGGACAAACCAATTAATTTGCTTTTAATTTATTTTTATAATTTTTTTATTATTTCACTTATTCACTTAAAAGTGCAATTACATGCTTAATTATACACATTTGCCACAGTTTAAGACACTTTACTGCGAAATGACATTAATGGCGCTGTTAATGGCAAACCAGTTTATGGTGGAAAATTTGATTTTATACCACAACTTTCAGTTCAGTCCATTAAATTAATTTGATTATGATAGTGGTGAAATGAAATGAATACTCGTTAATATTTTTGAGGTTTGGAAGCAAATTTTTTAGAAAACTTTTTTTAATTTGTATTCATTGACATTACTATTTGTTTATTTGACATACATTTTTTTTAATTTTTTATTTCACTTTTGGAATATATTTAAGTTTTTTAATATATGTACATAGGTACGTCAAAAAATGTTGCGAGTTTTTATTTGCTGTTTGTTTTTGTACGGATTTGTTTTGACACCACTTATGAATTTCAGCAGAGAAACTTTTTTAATAACTTATTTTATTATTTTGTCTCTCGGTAATGTTTTAAAATATTTTTAAAAATTATTTCAGCACATTTTGATTAATTTCCACAGTCAAATTTGTGCATAGTAACATATTTGTCTCTTTATATTGTTCTAAAATATTTTTAGAATTTTTTAGTACTTTTTGATTAAAAATAAACATTTTTATTTATTGAGCTCTTAGTTTTATTAAGTTTTTGCTTTTGTTATAATTTTTTTTTATTATAAACTGGTCACGTTTAATATTAAGATATCTAAAATTGTTTTAAATTTTTTTGTAGATATTTTAAGTCCGATTTTGTTTTGTTAAAGCAGCACTTTCTCATAATAGTTTTTGTCCACTTCACATATGAATATATTTGTATTAAAAATATGATATTTGTTATGTGAAATTTGATAATTTCGTAATCAAATTATTTTTTGCCTTTCAAATTTTTATTTCGAGTTTCTTTTCATTTTTCAGAATATTTTTTATTTCAGTTACGTTTTAACTTTATTTTGCATCTATTGTGTATTTATATCACCTGACTGTTCAGATATTTAATCATAGATTAAACTGCTTATTCACAATTTTTATTCGAATTTGTGAGAATTGTTTAATTAAATACAAGTTTTTTATTAGTTTATAAAATGTTATAAAATTGTGTGTGGACAAATTAATTTTTTTGCCGAATTGAATCTTTTTGAAATAAATATTTAAGACTTTAAATAATTTTTAGTATGCTTTAGTGCAACTTCATAAGTTTATTTTAATTATTTTATTTATTTGTTTTTTGCACTTGTTTACATATTTGACCAACTTTCTTACTGTTCGCTTCGACCACAACGTTTTTTATTATTATTTGTTAATTTTTCAACAGTATACTTGATAATTATATTACTGCTGTTCACTTTGTTTGTTTTATTTCGTTTTTTATTAACAGATTAACTATTATTTGTTTTAAATTTATTTTTTTTTATTGTTTAATTTCTAATAATAATTTTAGTTTTCTTTATTATTCAATCTTTCACATTATTTTATTACCACAAACATAACATTAAATTTTTCTATTGCCAATTATATTTTCCAATACATTTCACTTGCACACAAAAACAAAAATTATTTCCAACCGCATTTTTTGCTCAACAAACAGCTGGCAAGGACTTTGACTTCAACGCTTTAGCACAATTTAATTTATTTTTATTTTTTTCAATTATACAGCCATTAATTTTAAAGACATTTGCATATATTTTTCCACTTAATCAACCAATTTGAGGGTGAGCAACCGAGAAATAAACGAAAAACCCGAGCATTTCAAATATAGACGCGCATTTCGAAAATTACCGAAACAAAAAATAGCACGAAATGTGTTGCGCATCTCTTATTTTAAGTTGCCTTACTTCCTATTTCGTATTTATATAGAAGATTTTGTATTTCTATACAATAAACAATCCTGCCTGTAGCCTTAATATTTTTCTGCCTTCCTCTAACTTTTCTTTTCTGTTTTTGTTTGCCATACCAGAACTCATTTCTAATTTAACGCTCTTCCTGCTTTGGTCTACGCCTACAATTTGCTCCTCTTTGCTTCCTTGAATTCATTTCAATCGTACAACTACAACTACGCTGCAGTCCCAGCTCAAAAAATAAAAACAAAAAAACTCAAGCGATAAAAAGTAGCAGCAGAAAAGAAATCTTGCAAGCAGGATTTGAAACCCAAATTACCAGTAAAAAAACGCAAAAACAAAAACAACATTTTAATCCAAATTATGACTCTACCACAAACATATACAACAAACACATGCACAACGGTTGCTTTGTCTGTCAGTCGTTTGGTCTATTTGTCAGTCTGTTTACGAGTATCTACCGTCCGCTCAAGTGTCTGCCTGGTGTTCCCTATACACTCACACACACATACGTAAATATATTCTTCCTTAATTTTCTGTCTGCTTGCGCTTGTAAATATAGCTGTATATTAAAAGAGCCAGCCTGCCCTTACTGCCTGCCCATGTAATCTATAGATGTCTGTATGTATGTGTGCTACATCTTCTGCTCAACCAGCCGCAGCGCTCGCTTCCTACTTGGGGTTGTTTTCTAATTTTCCACACAACCTTGCACATAACCGTTGAAAATATTTCGTTCCTAAATAAATTTTCATATTTTGCTGGCAAACGCCAGGCGAAGGTGGCGCAGACGACGCAGAAGAGATGCGCGCACACACACCTACACGTATTTGTTGCTGTACAAACACTTGCAAACAAACGCGTTATTGATTGCGAGGCGGTGTGTCAGGTCGCGCCGCATTGGTTAGCTGTGTGATTGCCGTGTTGTCGAGCGCGTTGTCTGCCGGGCGCAACGCCAACGCCGACGATGCTGCTGCCGCATCCGCAAGGAATTAAAAGAATATTTTTCTTGTAATAACTACCAACCGAGGTGTAAGCAGAAACGATCTGCTGCTGCTGCTGCTGTGTTGCGCGTCACAGGTTGCGAACGTTGTGGACGAGGAAGTGCGTTGCCGCACGATTTTTGCAAATTTTTGATTAACCTCAAACAACTTACTACAATATTAGTTAGAACTTTAAATTTTGCTTTTTCAATAATATTTCTATAGCACACACTATTGCCGTTAGCTCACTAGTACACTATAGAACGCATAAAACGCTTATAAATTCACTTCAACTCGATAGTTGTACTTCTTGCAACAAAATCACTGAGCTATTTGCTAGAGAATAATTTTTAGTAACGCGTCCAATTCGTACGCTGACAAACGCGCCGTATTTTGTCCGTACACTATAACCGCACCGGGACAGTATCTGCGACAAACTGATTGGCCTACCCAGTTGGTAGCTGCACGCGAGAAAGCGAGAGAGCGCGCAGCCAAACTACAAGAAACGCCGAAGTCGGCGAGGAAGTGCGAATGCACGAGCACGAAGCGTAATGTTACAATGGTCGGCCGACGGAAATGCAACGCACGGTACATAAACACACGCACACAAGCGCGCAGCAAACGCGTGAGAGCAATTGGAGTGGCAGCAGATAAGGCAGCGAAGCGAATGCACAACTCCAATGCTGAGCGAAGTGGCGGCAACTTCCGCTCTGGCAGTTACATACACACATGTAAATATGTGTGGGCTGCTAAGCGCAGCAAGTGGACCAAGCACAGCGCTGGAGCAGCCGCATGAACTCGGTTCAACTGTCAATACTAGCGAAAATTTGCTTGTGGAACGTATTCACGCTTATCTGCAAGAAATAAAAGACGAAAACAAAAATAAAAGTAAATAATGAATCGCTCACTCTCCCTCTCTCTCTCTCGGGAATGAATGTTTTGATTTTGCCAGAGCGCTGGGCAGAACTGCTCGAACTGCTAGAAATTCCAGTTTTGCGCTATTTTGTTTTTGTTCTGTTCGTTGGCGTCTCGCAGCTGATTTCCAAAGCAACAAACAACGAAGAAAAAGGGAACAAAAAATATAATAGTTTGCGAATGTAAACAAATAACGACGATATATGTATGTATGTACATATGTATGTATAGTATGCTTACGAGTAAGTATGTTCGTTGAGACATGTACATACATATGTATGTATGCCTGTATGGACGTCCGGGTCTTCAAATTGCATATAATCACTGCTAATTGAGAGCTAAGACGTTGTTGTTATACCGATGAGTTAATTTTAATACGAGAATATCAGCACGACAATAAAAATCTTGTTAGTACGCACAGTTGAGGTGGTTGCCACAAGAAGTGATAAGAGCGTTAAGGTCAAAATGGTAATTTATAAGTAAACAGAGTAAGACCGCTGAGCCTAGTAGTATTGGAGTAGTGAAAATCACAGTCGGATGTTATAATCAGCTTTTTGAGAGTCGATAAAGGAACTAAGATCATCTGCCTGAAATAGGCCATCTTTTTCATAACTCGGGCTTCGTTGGTAAGTTATATTTTATGGAAAAATAATAATACAATATGAAAGAAAAATGTGTGACTGATGTGCTAAGAGATCTGTGGGGTATATGAAATGACTTGATTACGAATTTGAGGGTCAAAAATTTTCCATCGCAGACATCTATTTTGGCCATTTTAGTCGATATTCTATACGTTAGATAATTTTTACTATCACTTTCGGCTGTAACAACCTGAAATTAGCATGAAGCAGTCTTTAAAATCAAAGTCGCAAAATAACTGTAAACTAGTATAATAATATTCGACGTCTATCGGTTGAAATTTGTGTCATAAATTTGGATATGGAGCGTAAAAACTTACAATCTCCTTTCCTATTTTTTTTAAATACAAGTGATTGAAAAGTGGTTCAGAAGTCACCGAGGTGAAGAAACGTCCTGCTTGAGTAAATAACTCAAAACACTCTTTGTTCAACAGCAAATTAAAATTAATATATACATATAGTACATAGCATTTGAAGAAGAGTGAAGCCAATTCCATACTACAGGCGGTTCTACGTTACCTAAAATAATTCCACTTTTTACCAACCAAAAGCTATTATTTCGCCTCAACAGCACCTGGCAGTATATTGGAATTTATCATTTTGCTGGGACTAGATGAGACAACAATAGACCTTAGGCTGTTAATCCTCATTTGCTATCTAAGGCTATATGTATCGATAGGCAGATAGTTAGGAGTGCAACCCGTAGACCTTTTTATTATTGCTATCACGTTTTATCTTATCGTTCAAACTATCTTGTGGTTTCAATGAATGTCCATATGTTTTTTATAGACAAATATTCAAGGTTTGATGCTTGATGGATTACAAGTGTTCTGTGTCAGATCTGCGATAGGGCTGAGCATTCACTGAGACAGTGGAAAATTGTTTCCTTATTCCCTACTATTTCGCAGCCTCCGCAGATGTTTTTGTAGAGCATACCCATTTTGAACGCATGTTCTCCAAACAACCAATACGAGGTTATGGTAGCAGTTAGTCTGAAGATACTTTTCCTGGACCTATTAAATAAATCGTTAGTTCTTTCTTTGTCATTTTTTGGCCATATCTATTTATTTACATTACATTTTGTTGTATTCTAATGAGCTCAAAGTCTTCTTATTGTTGAGAACTATGCTGGAATTAGTCATGGGCGACGGCCAAGCCATGAGAGCTTGGATCGGTAAGGATTTTTCTTAATAAATATAATATCTTGAAGGAGGTGAAAAGTGAAGCCTTTAAACATTGTTTTTGAACCCTCAGATTTATTTAATAACTCCAAGTCATATATATGGCAGTTTCGTCCGCGGAATCTGAGGCAAACTATTATACTATCAGTACGGTTACGTCCGCTAGATCTATTTCTCAGGCCTATTTATCAGTCCATTATCGATTTTTATTTTACCACGTAGCATAGTTCCCAATTCAAGAATTGAAAAAACAGGAATATGATAAGATACGTGTTAACCTCTCTGATTTCTGGACATTTACTCTATAAGGTTAATATGCGGCTATCGTAGATATAGCTGTGGAGATATAAGTATATGTGGACAATATCGCTTCAATTCAGTTCTTGGAGCAAAAGATTACGCCTGGCAGTCGTCAGTTACCAGTAGAAGGTCTCGACGATATCATCGAAAATTGGACTCAACGAATGAACCGTCTTATATTTTCCTAAATTTGTTGTCTATGATTCATTAGCAACAGCAAGAATCCAAATTACATATTCGAAAATAATTTTCACTTCCGATTCTCAGACAGTCATGTCCCAGATCACTTACTGGTAGTGTAAATATATACCATGCATATACTTTTCTGATTTAAATTTTTATTACTTTACCTATTAAAATGTTTTATTTCGCCCACTAATAGCTTTATATCAATGTCCGATTTGTTTTTATAATGAACTTCCTTTCAATTTTATGACTACCCGACATAAACGATGCAATTAGCACTTCGTATTGCCGGCTTTCTTATCAACAACACCGAATTGTTCAGACCTACCTGCATATCGGCGAAAATGCCAAACAAACATAACACACACGAGTGCTTGCAACGCAAACGCATTGGAAAACGAAATGCATCACTGACTGGCGCTCTTCGCTCTCAACATTTTACGCTCATTGTCATATGCGCTTACTCTTTTGTTGCGCTCTCTAGCTATACGCGCTCATTTATCTAATTTCTTTAATGGGTTTTGTGGAATCCAAGGAAATAGCATACACAGCGCGTCGCGCACCTTATTAAGCAGAGCCAGAGCCCGTGTTAGAGCCATGGCCAGGCTGCTGTTGGTGTTGCTGCTGTCGCTTGGTAAGTCGAGGTCTCCTGCATTTGGCGCGTGCCTCTAATTGCAACGTTCCGCAATTCTTTAGTCGCCTAGTTTATGTGGCAAATGCTATATATGGGCGCGAGCGCAAACATATGTACATATGTGCATATGTAACAATTGTTGATATGTTGTTGTATTGTTGTTTTGTTGTGCATATGGGTGTTTGTGTTGCACTCATGTGCTTGGCAGGTTGCTATTGCTCTGGTCTATTCGGCCTTTTGCCATTTTCGGCAACCACTCGACCCGTTTCAGTGCAACTGTGCCTGGTTGTGCCTGTGAGTGACCATATACACTTACATATGTGTGTGTGTGTGAGCGTATGTTGGTCGGTTTGTGTGTATTTAAAGAAGTTGCTGTGGTAGGCTTGCGGCAACAGTCATTGCACTCGAATGCGATTTTTTGCCTTTTATGTTGATATTGTTGTTTTTATTGTTGTTATACCCTGATCAAGGTATTTTAAGTTTGCCCCAAAATTTTGCAACATCCAGAAGAAAACTTCGGATCTTTTAAAAAAATAAAATATATAAAATATCTTCGTGACAAGCTGACTCGATTTTGCTTTGACTGATCTGACTGTCCATCAGTCTATATATACACGAAGTCTCTTTGTTTTTGAGATATCAATATGAAATTTTATAAACGTCTTTTTCTCGTCAAAAAGCTGCTCTTTTTCCGAAATCGCTGATATCGGACCACTATAGCATATAGCTCCCATACAAACTGAACGATCAAAATCAAGGCTTTATATGGAAAACTTTTTTAGTTGACAAGATATCTGCATGGAATTGGGCACAGATTTTTGCTCAAGGTAACGCTATAATCTCCGAAAAAATAATCGAGATCGGCTTACTATAGCATATAGCTGCCATACAAACTGACCGAATATTATAAAATTTTTGTATGGAAACTATTTTATCTGTGTAGGGTATTACAGCTTTGTTGCAACCGAAGTTAGTGTTTTTACTTGTTGTTCTTATACCACATGATGTTGTTGTTGTTGCTGTTACTGCCGACTCTCTAAGTGACCTATCTTCTGAACCTCAAGTGCGTTCGACAGACTTTTAGGGAAGTGCTGCTTTGCATTTAAAGGCTGCATGGTTGCATGTGTGTGTAAATGACCTCTTTGTGGCGCCACCAAAGGTTAGTTAGGTATTCGCAGCTCTTCGCTTGAACTTAGCTGAAATGAAGCAGCAAATTGAATTTCAGCAGCGATTGAACCGACTCAATAGTTCATTTGCATTTACGAAATGGGTCATAAGAGACGAAGCGAAGACGTTAAAAGCCAAGCGCAAACACAAACACAGGTGTATATGAGATGTGTGATATATGTATGTCTGTGTGTTAGTGTTGCCAATAACAAATAAATATGCAGAAGTACAGCGCTCAAACGTTCATTGCACCTGAGGGCTTTCATCTTAATTAGCCGTAAGCCTGCACTGTCTACAAACATAAATGTTTATATGTATGTATGCTTGCATGTATGTGTGTTTTTGTGTGTGTGCATATGGCTGTGTGTCTGCTATTACCAATCACATTTAGCAGAAATTAGCATTTTGTTAATAATTCAGGAAAATCAAATATTTGCCAATGTGGCAGCAACAGCTTGTAAGCCCATACATACATACCAACAACACATGCACACTTATAAGTAAATATATATACTTACACATACTTGTATGTATGTTTAAGGCTAACGGTCGAAACGCTTACCCGCTCCGTTTGCTCTATACTAAGCCAATAAAATATGCTCCACATCCCGCCTCTCGCAACACTTCTAAGCCATAAAAGACTACCTTAACGGTCTGGCACTAACAACAACACACATACATTTCTATATGTATGTGTATGGTGAACACATACATCGACACACTCGTTAAAACGAAATGACTACAACATAGATTCCAATCAGTTCGCAAAGTAGCCGAGCCAATCACTCTGCCCTCACTCAATTGCTACCACACACGCACGAGCGCAAAATCATAACAAACTCATAAACAACAACAAAAACTAATGGAGCAAGCATAATATTGAGTTTGCCGGTTTAGTTGGCGAACGTGCGGCCCAGTATAACGGTCTGTACTAAAGTTTTAGTATTGGTTTTTGCGCTTTATGGCTCGTACGCCTAAAAGGCGGCAGCAATTTTCTTGGCCACTACTCGCCAAGTAAGGGTAAACATGCATATGAGTATAAAAATGCGTATGTGTGTGTGTTTTCTCAGAACTAATGCGCATTTTATGTATGATATGCGTGGGTTACAGGTCATTCATAAAATGCACACACACAAACATAAATCAAAATGACGCGCTGTACTACTAGCAAGCGGCATACGTACGTACAAAATATTTGCGAATGTCAATAGGCAGTGAGTTGATATCTTCCTGAAGCAGAGGTGTGCGCTGGAATGCACCGTTAGATATGTAAAGCTGCGGTGGAAGCGACTAATCGAAGTTGTTTCATGGCTTTATTCATATGTATGATTGTAGTTATGTGTACGAGTATATGAGTATGTGTGTGTGTTTGTAGAGTGAATGTATGCGGAAATTATTATCCAGTGATAGACGCGGGGAATACACATATTTTATATATGCATATGTATGTGTAATAATTTTATGTGGCGCACTGTGCGCTGCCGACATTAATTTCGCAATTACTCAATTCCCAGACGAACAGAGGCGCACAAATAAACAAAATTGGAACTTGGGGGTTTTCATGCGCGAGATGAGAATTTCAGTTATTAATGTTATAACGGTGAAAAATTATGATGATAATGATTTTGTGAGAAATGAAGCCAGGTCAAGAGAGGGTAATTGAAGATTCAAGATTGTAGACGGAATACATAATAATAATAATAATAATAAGAAGAAGAAGAAGAAAAAATTTTGACTTCGAACCTGCACAGAAGCAATAAGCATTTCTTATAGCCTAAATGACTATAAAAATATTTTTTTCTGATTTTCGGTCGGAATACAATACCATAATCTTAATTATAACTATAATAGCCAGACGAATCTTATTTAATCGGCTACATGGACGACATGGCAACAGTAATGAGAGCCCGAAACCGAGAGAAAGCCCGAAGAAAGACGACTAAAGTCTTGATACGAACGCAAGCATGGCTTGACCCACATAACTCCAGCTCGCTACAAAAAAAAAAAACAGAACTACGAGTACTACTGCTGACGAACAAGCACTATCTGCTCGAAATAAGCACGCAAACGACTAAGGGTAATCTAAGGTCACAAAAAGGAGTAAATTATATAGACGTAAGACTGGATCCCAGATTAACCTTCAGGGTACAAATCCAGCACACCGCAGGAAAGGCAGCGTGTATCACCTCCTTTTTTAGCAGACTAATGACCAATATAGGAGGGCCAATACAGGAAAATAGAAAGCTCTTAATGTCAACAACCAACAGCGTCTTATTAGACAACTTAAGTCACTCATAAGTGGTAATGTCCCTATTGACCTTCACAGGAACTGTGGAACCTAAGGAAAACATACGAAAATTACAAGAGCATACCTGGCCGAGTAAAGAAAGACACGAAACTCGCATGACAACGAAGATGGGAGCATGAGAGTCGCGGCAAATGAACGGCCAGACTTATAGAGATTAAAACTTATGGACACGTCGTAAATATTGAGAAGTCGACTTCTACACTACACAGCTGCTATACGCTGTCGGATATTTCAGAAAGTACCTCCACAGAATAAGAAAAGCCAGAGAGCCGTCATACATCTACAATGACTCGACAAAAAACGACGCAGAACACACATTGTTTAAATTTTGTCATGCTGGAGAGTGAAAAAAACTGTAGGATTATCCAGAAATACGCCGGAAAAAGTGCGTTCGAGGCTGATCAAGGAGTGCCTAACGCCGTTATCAATAGCACCGAGTGTCTTTGTAATAAGACAGGTATGTGTACCAGGCCACAGCGGAAGCGCAGGAAATTGTAAAGCTATTGAGCTAGCAAGAAAAGTCACTCTAGAACCGCTATCGGAAGAATGGGAGCAGGTTGATGCTCCGTATCCTCTTGTATTCTACTACTAGATAGCTGGGCTTGGCCATCTAAAGAAGTTGTATGGAGACAGATTGATAAGTTCGATTACAGAAGCTCTTCTTTTCTATGGCTTCACAAAGGAATACATATAGCAGGCCATGACCTTTGATCAGCCTTCTAACCTAACGTAATCTACCAACAGTGAGAAGCATGGACTCGGATGATAAACCCGCCCACTCCCCACATAACGGTACTGTTAAAAACTACTAAAAGCACGATGATCAATAACTAAATACGACAACGATGTTAAATTTTACCCTGAAATGGTTTGACACATATTTAAAGGAGCTGGCGCCCATTTTTAATAAAAAGATTTTGCAGGTGACTTTTAACCGGTTATATCGGCCAATATGTTGATTATCTTAATAAAATTGAAAGAGCGTGTTTTTCTAATAACGGTGCGTCTTTGTGCCCAAAATTCTAGATTAAAAAATGCTCGAAGTTATCAATAAAAATATATTTAATGACCTTATTTCTTATTTGTTGAATATCTCCCACAGAAATCGATCTTTATTAGAGTGAATTTTTCATGAAAATTATCTTCTTTAAATTCAATTATTCAAACGTTAGTGGCACTCTAATTAATACATATGAATATTTACTAACGATGGAGTGCTAACATCATACAATCTAAACTTCCTTCCAAAATCTAAACTCCAATTCAAATGCCAATAAATATGCAAAACAAATTGTTTAACCTTTTGTTCGTACCAAATTATTTATATCATAAACAAAGCAATAATTTATGCAAAACAAAGGTGGGCGCACTCTTCGGCGGTGACTTAAAGACCTAAGCCAGTTAAGCAATTAAGACAACTTAGCACGCATCACTTGTCAGCTATGCCTCAAAAGCTCCTCAAAGCACGTGTGGGACACTCAGAGCTTACCGCACGCACACACATACACAGACAAAGTTATGTAGGGAAGTGAATATATGCCTGTGCTGGTGTAATTTGTCTCTCCATTCATTATGTCAAAACACGAGGTTTCGGATCACACCGCAATTAACGCAAGAACAAGCAAAAACTTACGAAACTATCGCCAAGACTTTAGCAAGAAACTTTTGAGCACAAAAAATTTATATACAAAAAACTTTGAATGAAGATATACACATATATATATAGTACATACGTTCAAACGATATCAATGACAAATATGGGTTACAAAAACCCAAACCGCAAGCAACAATGTTGCAAGCAAATAAATTACATGAAAAAGGGCTGCGGCAAGTCCTTATGATGTCAACTCAAAAAGGGGTGTAGCAAGTGAAGGCGACCACAAAACCACAACTAAGCTTGAGAAAGTGGAGTGACGGGTACACTTGAGCGCTACAACAAATGCAACGCGCCGTCAAGTCAAAACTTGGGGCACTCTTAGTTCAGTTATACATAATTGGAATGTTGCATGGACTTGTGTGGCATACACAGTAGCGCACAAAAGTATAGTAAATTATGAACGAAAGTCAACCAAAAAACAATAAAAAAGTGAAGCAAATAAAAAATAGCGTACAACAATGAAGTGTGAAATTGAAACCGCTCAAAGCATCGTGCTTAAATGTCTACTTGCATACAAGCGCTTACTTACTTACTTTAATGGCCGAGCGACTTATCTCCGGCAGCCAATCAGTAGCCGCATCGCGTTAAATGCCAACAAGCTGTAACAAAAACGATACTTGTATTAAAGTAGGCGAGAAATTTGCATTTTGTAATTTTCTGTTTGACTCACATATACATACATAAGAAAGTAATGAAGTGTGTAAATATGTGGGTACTGACCATACTCCTTTCTCTTTGGAGATGACGCTAATGAAACTTCATAGTTGCTAGAGTAGTAGATATATTTTTATAATTTTTTTTCGTGAAAGGAAAAAATTTATTCATTATTTCTTTCTGTTTTATTTAAAAATTTTAGTCAAAATCTTTCATATCAAATTTGACCCGGACAAAGAAAACCCAACTATTTCACCACTTTTCTATACAAATTCCTACTATTTCCTTTAAGAGACTTCTTCTAAACCAAATCAAGCACGCTAATGCTTAATTCAATGAGTATCGGCTGAGATGACCTTAATAATTTGCTGATCAAATTTGACCCGGACAAAAATACAGTATCAATTGAGATCATATTCAGTCTCGTGAGAAAATTTTTTGGATTTTTGCTAATTTTTGAAACATTATTCGTAACATTGTTGGACTTGTTTTTGTAAAAACGACTTACCAAAAGACCTACGTCCGGCATTGACAGACTTCATACGCAAAACATTAACCGAAATGTATACAGTGGATTCATAAGGATATTGAGTTCCTCTGCTATTTCTCTGATGCCAACACGAAGGTTTTCAAACACTCTATCTTTAACATTTTCGTTGTTATCCTCTTTACCAGAGGTGAATAGATAACTCACACGAGGCAAGTTTTCTACGACTTCACGAACTTCAGTGGTTGCCTTGTGCTACTGAAATACTTGGGATCGTAATTAAGTAAACTCAAACTTAGATGTGAGACTTTGATGGATTCTCAACGAGAGGTAGAGGAAACTAATTTATTTTACCATTGCGCCCAAATGTAAGCAACGTAATGTGTTTTCTGACTATTGCACATGACAAAATGTAATGGTTCTCGGGTTAAATGAGACTGAGAAACTAAGGAGATATTAACTTGACCATTTTATATATATTTATAGTCGAATATTAAAAATGGTCGACAGATCATTGAAGACCTGTCTCGTTCTGGACGACCTTCGACCTCTTCAACAGATGAAAATATTAAAAAAATAAAGAATATGGTGCTTGAAAATCGTCAGGCAAGTGTTAGAGAGATGGATCTCTTGCGAGTCTGTTCGAGTTAATTTGGTGGTTATTTTTAGGATGAAAAACGTTCCTGCTCAAGCTGATTTTTTTTTCCAAAAAGAGTACCATAATAAACAGGTCTCTTTGGACATATTTGATTGTTCAAATTCCGATTCCACATTCACGGAGAGCATTAAAACTGGCGATTAGACATGGATTGATGAGTTTGACATGCAAACAAGTCAACAGTCATTCGAAAGGATGAAAAAAGACTATCCGAACCCAAAACACCACGTCCAAGCCGCTCAAAAATCAAGGTGATGGTCACTGTTTGAATTTGTTCCGGAGACCCAGATGGTCAATAAGGAGTTCTATTTGGCCGTATCGAGGTATTTGCGTGAGAACACTCTCGAAAACGACCGGATTTGTGAAAGAAAATTTCATGGATTTTACAAGATGATAATGTACTGACCCAATTTAAAGCCAAAAACGCAATAAATATCACTAATCCACCACTGTATTCACCAAATGTGGCTGCGTGTGATTTTTTCTGGTTTCCCAAACTGAAATTTCTGCTTCGTGAAACTCATTTAAATACTTTCCGTTTTATCTGTAATTTCCGGATGATCTTTATGAATTTCGAAGCCTATCAGAATGGGTCAAATAAATATTTGGCTTAATAGGAAGGCTACTATTAATTATTATTTAATGAAATAGAATAGATCACCTATGTATTTTAAAGACCTTAGATGTACTGATATTAATAGTATGAAAGACTAAGCTACAAATCTTCAATGATAAGTCTTCTGCGATAACCTTTTGTTGCTGCAAATTAGAAGATTGAGAGATCTTCAACTATATCTTTGTACGTATACCATATTACTGCCAAACTCCCGGTTCTAATATATTTTAACTGAGAAAAGATCTTGAACCAAATATAATATGATTACAAGAAAGTGCTCAAGTGTATCCAACTCATTATAAGAACTAAGTAGGTGCAGCTTAAGAATAAATCTCTAGTATATTCCACATATGCATCCCCCCCAAAAAGTTCTAACAAACGTGTTAACATTACCCAGTTACTTAATTAAGCATATAAGTAAGCTTTAAAATGCAATCTCACACCTCTTTAGCTTTTAAAAAAAACAAGCCTCTTGTCACTTGGGCGCTGCAGTGTTGCTTCGAATGACACACCTCTCTTTTAGGAGTAATCAATGGCTTTCCCTAATTTGTTCAAATCATTGAGCTCACTGAGCTGTCACCGATTTGTTTTGTAATTAAATGCGAAGTTAAAAATAAATAAAAAATTAAACAAGCACACATACAGACTAAGAATATTTATGTGTGTGTGACAAGTGGCTTACGCGCATATCCGCTTCAACAGTTATAGGCCGCGAAAACAGATCGAATTGAATTTTCAATTTTCCGCTGACGAATTGATTTCGAATTTGAATGCAAATTTGGTAGCTAGAAGACTCGCTTCATTCCAAAAAATAAGTCACTGCTTTCTACATCTCAATAAAAATAAATCAGTGTTCGATGCAAGACAAAATAAATTAAGTCGCAAATTAATTTTTAATATTTTTTTAAACATCGTGATGTCTAATAATTTTTTTTATTTTATAATAGCCATAAACATATGTTTGCCTGTACAGTGTCGGCAAAAATATAGACAGACAACAAATCTGACTCAATATAATTAATATAATATTTAATTCTTTCAGTCGAACCCAAACAGACTGAGTATTTGAGAACAGACGTCCAAAAAGTAACGTACTATATATTTATTAGAACTGCTAGTATGAAAGCTTTACTTGATACAGATTCCTTTCGAGTTCTCGGAAAGAAATTTGGGAAAAAAGGAGCAGTCTTCAAAGACGTTTGAGTGATCGTTGAAAACATGCCTCGAACTAGACGACCTTCGACCTGTTCCACTGAAAAAAATATTAAAAAGTGAAGGATACGATCTCTTTGGACATGCTTGATCGTGCGAATTCCGATTGCGCATTAATGGAAGGCATTATAACTGCCGACGAGACATGGGTTTATGAGTATGACATGCAAACAAGTCAACAATCATCGGCCTGGTCCAAACCAAAATCAGAGGAAACCACAAACCACGCCAAAGACGCTCAAAAATCAAGGGAATGCTCATTACTTTTTTCGATATTCGTGGTTTGGTGGATCATGAATTTGTTCCGGAGGGACAGACTGTCAGGAAGGAGTTTGAGATGGCTGCATTAAGGCGTTTGCGTGAGAACATCAATCAAAAACACAATTCCGGAAAAGCAACTCATGGATTTTACACGATGAAATCGTTGGCATAAGTGCATTATACCGATATCGGAAATTGTATACGTTCTTTTCTCCACAAATAAGTACTAATTTGTTGAAAGATATCATTTCAGAGCACTATAACATATAGCTGCCCTACAAACTGACCGATCAAAATCAAATCTTAAAAAAAAAGCAAATGTTTCTATTTGGAACATGACTAGCACTACTCTTGTACTATTAATTTCAACGCCACTGTATACTAAAAATAAAATGCATACATGCAGCCATTCACCTCAACCCATCGCCGTCCATCTTAACACCTCACTGATTTGCTCGGCAGCTGGTGGGTAAGTGAGTTGCGCTAACTAATCGGCCGCAACGAATGCGTTCAACTGCTTGCCGTATAATTAAACACAAATACATTTTCATTAATTTAAAAGTTTGCCGTTGTCGATTGTTTTTTTCTCACTCTTTTCCAGCTCGAATAATCGCATTAAGTCAAATTACAATCGCCGTTTGGCAGTTGGCGTGAAAACAACACTTTTTGGGTTGGCCACTGTATTTACATACATTAATTTCTAAATACTAACATACGCATACATATACAAGCATATATGTAAGCTTGCAACAATACTTAAGCTTTTTAACACTTTTCATTTAAGCGACGCTGACAGCCAACTGATTTGTGCAATCTTGTTTGCCGGCAGCTACTTAAGTTGCAGATATGCATCTGTGTGTAGTTGTGTGACTCAAACTGCTTTTTAGGATTTTTAATAATTTTAGTATTCAATTAAAATGTAAATAATAGAAATAAAGGGAAAAAAGCGCTTGCGTTGATGACAGTTGCTTTCAAAACTTTTAGATTTTTGTCAAATTAAAAATTATGTTTATGGTACGGACTTTGCATAATTAAATTTTTATGTGTGAAAAATGCATAAACATGCATATGTCATGTGTTTTTTTTAATTTAGAGATTTTATAACATTTTTCAATATTTATCATAACTAAGTATAATTATGTTATTAAATATAAAAGCTTTTTGATTTAGGCCGAGCAAAATCGTGAATATGTATTTTACAGATGGACTCAAATTAAAAAAAAAAACAATATTTTTTATCAAAGTTTGATTTTAATATTCGTTGAAGCTGTCGTTCAGGACGATACTCCGATCGTAGCGCTCTTCCAACTTTCCGATAACATTTTTGTTCCAAAATGTGACTCTTTCTCTCTAATTAGGTGTTTCTTCATTGTTGCTTTTCAGCAGGAGTCGTTTGGAGTAAAATCCGAAGAATACGATGAGCTTTCGTATATATTTCAGCTAGGAGGTCGTTCACTAAGTCACTAAGTATTTTTTTAACGCAATTTAACAACCATCATCATGACAAAAACTGCCCTCAGCTGCCAATGTATCACCCAATATGCATTTTTTTCTTGGCACCTGGGTATCGATTTTTATAGTGATAACGGTCTGGCAGCCAACGTGTTAAACACAATTTTTTATTGTGTAAAATATTCTATGAAATTATTTATTTTGCATTTTGATCCAATACCTTTTGTCAACTTTTGGGCAAGAGATTGATTCCATTTGTCCAAGTGGGCTTTGAAGTCCTGATTTGAGATCAAGGTTTATCCATTCAAAAAATTTCCAAAGCCCGGAACAAGTAATAGTCCAAATATGCCAAATCTGACGATTATGGTGAGTGTGAAAGCATATCCCAATCAAGCTGCACGAGCTTTTGGCGAATCATCAAACTTATATGAACACTCGCGTTAACCTGCTTGAACACTACAACTTTCCCATTGATCAATTATGGCCTTTTCTTTTCGAATAAATTACTCAATTTGTCCAGTTGATCATAATACACTTCAAAATTATTGATATTGTCGAGCAAAATCTTAGAATATACGATTCCTTTGAAATCTCACCAAACAGAGAATATAAACTTGTTTATAAACTACCGACTTCCAAAGGTTTTAAACTGGTTTATCCTTTTTAATCCATGATCTCTTGGGGATTACATTATAGCAAACAACCAATTTTTCCTCGCAGGTAACAATGTTTTTCAAAAATGGATCAGTTCTTTGTCATTTGATAAGCAAATCACAGTCGTTAATGTGACGAAGCAAATTTCGGAACCCAAATGTCATGCCTCGAAATTAAGCCTAGTGGGTTCATGTGCTTACAACCGGCTGTGTTAGAAAAATGTAATTTTTCAGAAAGTTGTTATTCGACGATTTGTACTGACCAACGAGTCTTTCCATAATATGGTGCATTCTCTCTCTTGTTTAACATTGTAAATCCACTGTCCTCTGGCATTCTAGCACTAAACCTATGGATTTCGGGTGAGTTTAGCAGGCATTGGTTGGCGACCACATCTTGTACAACTGTGCATTCTTACAGCGATCCAGGAAATGCAAGCAACAGCCTACCTAAATGTATGAGAGTCTTTATGATCAAAGTTTAGGAGTTTTAGGCACCACAACAGGTTGGTGTTTAAAGCTGTCCAAGAGAAATTCCTGTATCAGCATCAGAATGAAGTTTTCTAATAAACTGTGTGAAATGTTAACTATCATACGGACCGAAAGATCGCACCACAAAACATGAAAGCTCTACTTTTGTCTCGAAATTTAAACCTGAACTAAAACGATGTGAAACACTCATCACATTCTATCCAATTGATTATAACTTAATGATATCTGAGTGACATATACTTCCTTTTAAACTAGTGCCCACCCACCATATTCGCCAGATTGGGCTTCCAACGATTATTTTCGCCTTCACAGACTTCGGAAGTAATTCGGCAAGTAAATTTAAGTTTCCAACTTTCTAATCGATATCGAAACGTTGAAGAACCGCTACAACAAACACATCACTCTAAATGGAGATTATATATATTACAAGTATATATATTTATTTTCATTCACAAATCTCATTCATTGTTGGGCTAAGGACTTTTCCCCCAAAGTGGTATGATAGACAGATAAATAGAGAGTATATCTAACGACGTTCCTAGGCCTTTAGAAGACCCATTGTGATTCCACAGGGACTAAAATTCCTTCACTCCGTTGCCTCCTTTCTGAGCCAACTCGTGCTTCTGTTGAAGTTCATCAGTACAAAAATAATTTACAACCTTCAAAGCATCGACATGAAACCTTCGTCGGATAGTAGCGGTTATTTTCCAAGCCTTACATTCGCATAGAAGATCTTTTGAAATCTCCTCTTCTTCTACCTCCTGTTCAATATAATATACATATGTATGTACATATTTATAGTATATACGGCTCTGATTTCGATTATTATGTAAGCTTTCAATAAGTCACTAAATAATTATCTACTTAAATCACAAGACCCAACGAGATAATGAACAGGCAATCAAAAATATCCTATTAGACACACAAACGCAATGCCAACACTTCTCTGGCGAGTATATAATAACAGTTATTAACCGAAATGGCAATAAATAACGTACAACTCGCAGACAACTGGAACGAAATTCGATTTCAAGTCGCCAAAAAAACAACTGAGGACAATAAAATCAAAGCTATTGATTGCCAAAAGTATTTCAAGGGAAAAGGCAACAACTAAAACTGGGGCGCGACACGGTCATTAAGACGAAATTGTGTGACAAGGCGTTTATAGGCCGCATAGGCAGAACAAGAAAAGGCATATGTGAGCAAATATGTGTGTATATAGATAACACACATATGTATATGTATGTGTATCAGATAACTGTTGAAAAATACAAGACACAATATTCTAGCCACCAAAACAACAACACTTTAGCTAAACTGAATCAGATGCGCGCACACACCCAACAATAAAATTCAATTGTTTTTTCCTTCTCTTCTTTTTTTGCTTTATTTGGCAGAAAATTAAATGAAATGAAGATAAGTAGGAAAACTAAGAAGTGTGTAAAGCAAGGCCAACAACAAAATGGCATATTGCCTGCGAGGCAAGCAACACAACTGCAGAGCGGAGCATGAAAGCGGCCACAAAGCGATTCGCTACGCGCAAGCAACACACATTGTTGCAACGGCCGCACAAAAACCGACAAATATAAGCTTGCAACCATACATGTATAATCCAACAGTTGTTTTTGTGCGCTTGCCACTATTTTGCAGCGCAAGTTGGCGCGTTGTTGCCGCCTTTTAAATAGTTGATTATGAGCTTTTTGCATGCCACAACGCTATTAAATAAGTTGTTCATACCTCAGCATACACACACACATACAAGCATATTAATACATCCGCCAACCATATGCATGCCTTGTAACCACAACAACAACATGCTGTTATACGCAATGTTGCAAGTCCGTATTTGCGCCGCTATTGACAATATGCGCTACGTTGCTGCCTTTGCGGGCCGCCGCCGCCGCCAATGAGCGCTGTCAATAGCAATAGCAACAATATTAACATCAATATATTGTGGCATTGTTGCTGCATTAATTCGCCATCAACACATTTTCTCATTCACATGTTGCACGCCAACTGCTTGGCTGTGACGTGGCGTGTCTTCGGCTGCAACTCACTTTCGCAGTGGTTGTTGCTGTTATATTTGCTGGGAATAGGCAACAGCTGGCACAGCTATTCCTCCGTGTTGTCAATCGGCAGATATTTATTTGTATTTATCTTGCCATTTGTCCGCTTTCTTACGATCGTCTTCTATGCTTTCTATTGTCCGCCCCACTGCGCTTGCCTCGTGTCATTCTCAGCTGTTTGCATGTTAGTTGGCGGTCAATTTTTGACAGCTGACAGCTGTCAGACACAAAAGATGCTGGCAGATTTTCTCATCGCTGTCGGATAATTTTTCAATTCGCACGAAGCTATTCTGTGGCTTTTTTGAAGAGAAAAAATATCATCAATTTCTATTACCTTTTTTATTATAATATTAAATAGTTATTTTTTAATATTTTATGTATTTGATTTGGAATATAGATTTTTGAATTGATTTGGTAAAAAAAAATATTTCAAAACTTGGCGATGCCAAATGATTTTTATTAGACTTCAAATAATTTTGTTTTGTTAGTTCACTGACAAATTTTATGATTTATGGCTCTGGATTTGTATGATCAAATTTGACACGAACTAGCAAAATTTTTTTTCATCAAGTCTTTATTATCGCTCTCAAAATAGGCTCTGAAACAGTACAGGCACGCATCACTTTATCCAATTTTCCATACTCTTGTTTTAAGCCTCGCCAGACTTTCAGGCTACAGCTCAATTTTGGAGAGCAATTCGCTAGATTGTAGGATAGTTTCGACATCATATTCATAAATTCACGTCTTGTTAGAATAAAGCTTCGTGGTGGTCAAATGTTGAGGAAGGATTGAGGAAGACATCGGTTGCCTTATATTGCTGTAGAAGAGCTATAAGGAAAAGGTGGAAATTCTCACCAAATGTGGTGTCTCTATGCAGTACTGTGGGTGGGTACTATGCAACCGTAGTCAGGCCATTGAGGTTTTATGGTTTATTCGCCTGGTTGAGGGCGTTCTAAAAGTATACACTCGCTAAGAAACTTTAACGTGGCCGAAGAGCGGCTTTCATCGGCATCTTCTGTACACTGCTGACGACACCAACAAGGCCACTTTACTCAAAACAACCCTGGACTCCTTGAAAACTGAGATCATTGTGTCGCAGTGGCTACTCGTGGTGACTTTTCCTTTGCTCAAACACCGACAAAGGATATGTAGAAGGGAGAAGTCGCTAGAGAGACGGATGGATCAAAGCTAGGAGAGGAATTCTGAGGGGTTGTAAGGATCTCTCCATCAATTTTACCTCTAGACTCGTAGACGACTTTAGTATTTTTTCAGGCTACGAAGTGCAACCAAATTCAATGAGTTGAGAGTTACTCCGACAGCAGAGTGACAATATCAGACCTGAAGTCGTTAGCTGTGCCCCTAAAGCTGGGCTGTCATCCTTTGTTCCAGAACAAAACCAATAGATCTCACGTGCGCTTAGCAGGCTTTAGTCGACGACCCACTCAATTGTTACAACTAGAGCCTAAATTAACTGGAGCCTAAATTGAACCAGAAGATCTACTGAACTACTTACTTTGAACCAAGCTCTCCTTTCCACTATCGCAGGAGTTCTTACTGGGCTTTGTCTTATAGGCATTCACACGGTAAGGCCATTTTCCAGACTTTTCAAGACAAAGAACCTTCCGGAAACCGGGAGACATAGTCAAAAATAACATTAGCCATCTCAGAATATATAGATAGGCTCAAAGCGGCGTTCTAAGCTATCCAAGTGAGATCCCTGTTAGGATCGATCTCTTAGCCTAACATAACCTAATATATGGAGATCAAATTTACTTGAACAAAAAAAAAAAAATAACGGTTGAACTAACCTAAGATCAAATTTGATGGATTTATTCAACTAAATCGTATCTTAAAAAATTACACACTTAACATTCAAATAAGTAATACTTAACAAACAACCGAAACAATTGATCAAAACAAAATTTGTGATAAAAAAAAAAATATTCGGAAAATTCTTCGTAAATTGAAATTCAATGTTTCTTGTGTGACTTCGAAATTTGTCGCCGCTTGTCAAAAGTGTTTATATTTTATTTCGTTTTGCACGCTTTTATAATTTCCCCACATCTACTACTCAACAATTATTCATCGAAGACCCTACAATCCACGAAACAAATCAAGCTCAACTCGGACCTTCGCGGCATACAAATCAGCAATCAAATCGGGGAAGTGGAGAAGTGCAGACGATCCGGAAAAGTGGCTACCAGTAGTACGAAGGACGGCAGACAAAATGTCAAAGAATTATATCTCAAAGGAAGAGGCTATCAATCAATTGTATGCTACAATCAAGACGAAATTCGAACAGGATGGTGTATTGCAGGAAGTGCGTTGCATGTTGCAAACCAAAATGGTGGCCATGATGAAAGGTAAGAATGATGGCCAAACCACATTACTGGGACGTAAACTACCCGACCTAAGTAAGCTGAGCGCTAGCAGTAGTATGCCCACGTCTAGCGATGTAGACGACGCGGAACAACGACAAGATCCACGTTTAAAGATGATGCAACAGCTGATCATGGAATACTTTCATTGGCATGGCTTTCACTACACCGCCGAAATGTTCGCGCAGGAAAGTGGCACGGAGAATGTGCGACCATCGCGTCAGCAACTTGAACGTGCAGTCGGGCCGTTCGAACATAAAAGCCTTCCCATACTACTGGAGCTAGTGGCCGAACTTATGGAGAAAAATCAACCTTAAAGACAGCGAGAGAGAGAGAGACAGTTATGGTGTAGCGAAAGAGTTTGTATGGAAAGTTGGAAACAGAAAGGAGATTTTTGCATTTAAGAGACCATTTTATAGCTTCAGTGCAGCTTAATAGCTTCATACGTATATATATGTAAATCTACATAGTTATTAAATAAAGCGATAGACATACGCTAATCTTAGGCACTCCGCTCGTGGAATAATGGATCGTTCTTCAAGTGTAAGTGATGTAAATAAACCATAGAGTTAATCATAATGTCTTCAGTCAAAGAATAACCTACAACTAAGTGTTACATAGTTGTCTTGAGCTCTAAGTTCTCGCCTCGTTTGGAAGCATTGTTCCATGGTGTCCAGTAGTCATCTGTTTCAGAAGGTGATTGTATCAGAGAAATCTCATAAGCGCGTATCAAATTTCCGAAACATCTTTTCGTGGGAAACGGATTCTTTTGGAATATAAGTTAGTATTCTGTTATTCGCTCACATATACCTAATATGTCGCGAGAGCTCTACTTAATTTCATCCAGTTTTGTAGAAAGATTTCCGTTTATATGTATATGTTTGAAGTATGAGAGAAAGTTTTTACTTGTAAAGAAGTGTAGGAGCATTTCTTGGACGGCGGTGATGTCAACCTTTACTCTTATGAGGACATAAACCAACTAGGCAGCGGCACCTTCCCATTTAAGAGACTGGACATTCCAGGTGCCTGCTCTCAAATCGTAATCCTTAATTCGTTTGTCATGGTCGTCATTAAAAGGAGGGTCTCTCATCCTTTTAAATTGGGGACATTTTTTTCGTAGCGGGTACCAATCCCGGTGCACAACTCTGTGGAAGAGATGTTTCGCCTTCTCACTTTAGTTCGCCTTCAACCAGACGTTCTTAGGCTACCCAGAGGAAAGTTGGTTTAGGGCCGGAAGTTGTGAGCTGCTTGAGCCATATGTAAAAGAATTGTTTGTGGCCACTCCCAAGTGAATGGCGATCAAAGAACTTTCCTTACTTGCGTGAACTTCTACACATCACTCCATCCTTCGTGGTGAATTCAATCAATGGAAATGGAAGCCAAAGCTACATCCTCCAAAGCAATAAGGCAGAGGAGGATATTCTGTACAGAAGCGAGCGTCACGAAGCGCCACCTGGCGGACGGCAACAAAAACTCTTTGGAGATGGATGAAGGGAAAAAGATCTCGGCATAGAAGAGATCCTAGCGACTTCACAAGCCTATAGGAGGTGGAGGTGGAGAAAGAACCCAGTCATCAGTCTGATGGTTCAAAATAAAGAGCTGAGGGTACTCCAAGTGCTACCACGTGGCTTTATGTGAACCACTGTCGTCATGTGGTATTGAAGTACGCGGAGAATATTATTTTGCTGACATAATGCTCTTGTACCAAAAATTTGTGAAAACGGATCCATATTTCGGTTTTTTGAAGGTAAATATTTTAATTACCTATGTATTTTCCTTGTTTCCAGAAGGCCTTTAGTTTTGGCGGACCGTTTTTAATCTTTTAAAAGCCAACCCTCCTGACCACAGATCTTCCGAAAATTTTTCTTCCTTCCATTTTTGTTGTTTTATCTTCTTTTCCAATGTGTTTCTTCTTACTATGGTTTTGTTTTTCTCTTACGTTCAAAAATTACCTACCCTTGTCTAAAATACCCATTTCTGAATAAATAATAAACAGCCACAGTAATAAGTATTCGTACATGTTTAGGACAACAACAAAGTCCAACTCATAAGTATATACCATTCATACATATATATGTAGGTCCACATATACACGCTACGCGACGTATAATTATCGAAATACATTGCCTTATACAATCTACAACACCCGGGGTTCTCAATTCGCGGAATAGCAACAACACGCCACTTAATTTAATTTCGCCAAATTTTTACCTTTCTCCAGTGAAAAATTTGTGGCGCAGAAAATGATAGTTGTAAACGAACTTAACAGCAATAAAATAACAAATTACAGTAGAAAAATATTTCCCACTCTCCCCACCACCTCCCCTCCTCCGAAAACAACAGTCGAGGCGCAGAGATTTGCAACATGCAAATGCAATGTGGCAACAAGTTTGTTGATTTTACAGGCAAAAACAACAAGACAACACAACTTGGATAATGAGACAGCGAGACGGTGGCATGCAACAATGGTCAAGTGGTATACATAGATAAATAAATATGTGTGTTGTCCCGGCATGCAAATGCCAAAAAGCGCAACAAAGCCAAGATTTTCGGGTAAGGCGAGTGAAAAGTCGCAACAACAACAACAACAACATGGTGTGCACAAAAAGAGAAATGTGCGCTCGCGACATATCAGCTAACAACGATCGACAGGTAGCGCCTGTGGCATGAAAATGTTGCACATCACGGCAATTACATTTATCGCTGCCATTACTTTTCGTACTCTTACGTTGTTGCAATTGTTGTTGCCGCCTTTTTACCTGTATTACTAACAGTTAGACGACTAACGATGCCCGACGATGCTGGCGAATCGTGATTTCGGTATTAGCCACAGCAAAAAATGCGCCGAAAGAAGCGAAAATTTGCCAAAAAATATTCGAAAATAAGGCGAGAGACAATGCAACGGCGGGCATGTTGCAACAACCGCCACAACACCGCAAAAAGTGTCGCCGCCGGACATTCGAAACTTAAAAAAGGCGTGTTTGTGGTGTTACAAATGTACTAGTGCAAATGCTGCCACTTATTTGTAACAAAAATTTGTTGTTTTTATTTTTTTAATTACTCCAAAATCAGTGCCCTTTTATTTGTTGGCGGGGCGCGCAGCGCCGCCGAAAAAGTGTGTCCACTTCGCGCTTGTCAGTTGGCAGCTGTGGCGTTGTGGCATGCAACATGCCGCAGTACACACAAATAGCGCTCGGACATTTTACGCTAAGTGTGGCATGTTGCATGCCACCCAAAAAAGCGCGCCGCCAACACACTGACTGGCAGCTGCGCATGCGCTTTTCATGACAACCACTGCGGCAATTAGAAGGGCACTGCCATGCGGCCAGCTGGTGGTCAAAGCTCGTGTGGCACGCAAGCGTCCTCAACTAGCGCCCGCCCAGTGCGATTAGCTGATTGCGCGCGGGCGGACAGCCAGACAGCGTGTGCGCCAGCTGACGGCAATGATTTTCCAGCGTTTACTTAAATCTCCGCCGTCATAATTACCTCGTGTCCTCCGTGCTGCTGCCACGCCAATTGTCTGCGACAAAAGTCACTCGCAACATGCAACAACGCCCGCAAATAATCAATCGCCTGATGTTGCAAGCGCATAGCCATAATTTGTTAACGCCGCAAAACTGGCAAAGCAAACAAAAATTTGGCAACAACAACAACAAAGCACATCGCTTGGCACCCACATTGGCGAATTTAAAGTGGTGCAGCATGAATTTGTGTGCGCACATTTTTCCGCTTTGATTTATTGCTGTGAAAACTGTCTCGCGCTTAAACGCTTCTCGAAATGCCACTAAGCTGACGCGGATTGACAATGTGCCAGGCGCTCGAGTGAGCGCGCGGCAAGTGGAGATGCCACCATGCGCCGTCCCTACCATTGCAACAAGCTGCCTAAGCACAAGCACACAGCCTTTCTTTGCTTCCTTGCTGCGCCAAGATGTTGCACGTAGGATTAACAGCCACGCTGAACGGACCGTTTAACCCACGCAGCGTTTGACGCGCAGATGTGGGTGTGCCCATTTGTTGTAAATGTTGCAACAACTGTTTCCAGCCATTCTTCTTCTTCTGCACCCGCTGGTCGCTCGGGTTGGCACTTTTACATGTCGAAATTTGCACTCATTGTCATTCAGTGTTGCAAGTTATTGCCAAACGCATTGTGTCTGTATGTGCGTAGACAAGCGTGCGTCACTCACGTGCAACAGACCGTTGTTCCAGCTTTGGAATACGATTTACTTAACGCCTTCACGCGGCTGATTTGGACATGCTTTTGTAGGCAACACGTGTTTTTGAAAGGAGAAAATTGCACAATAAATCCAAGGGCTTAAGCTCCTACAAGGCGCATGCTGGGTCGAATCCACCAGCTGCTGCGTGTGTTTTAGAAAATTATGTTATAGCACAATTACCAATCAGAGTGCGATTCATTGCAAGCCATAACGTCATAGTATTCATGCCACAAAGGCAGATGCTTCAAATCTTAAAACGAAGAAATAAGACTGAAGAAATAAGAACTTGGAAACCCAGCTTCAAGTCTACGGCCACTTTGTGCTTTATCTCAAATAGTCCCTTTGCCAAAGTTATTATGTTCTGATATTGGCCTGATTTATGCTGAAAGCAACTAAAACCTGTATTCTAAGAGCAGATCGTAAGCAATAAGCTTAGCGAGAAATATACTTACGAAAAAATTGGAAAAACTTCTAGAGTCACTGAAAGTCATAGCTTAAGTTAGGGCGAATGGAAACTAAGGGTACTCTGCCCAATCTACAAAAATTGGGACCCCACAATCTGCGCCAACTACCGTGGGATGAGCCTCCTTAATATCGCTTATAAGGTTCTATCGAGCGCTCTGTGTGAAAGATTTAAGCCCTCCATCAACAAAATGATTGGACTTGACCAGTGTGGCCTTAGGCCTGGAAAATCAACAACTGACCAGATTCCACCTTTTCGTTGATTTTAAAGTTCCCGACCTAAAACCTTTGCCGTGCTGTGGGTGCGGCACCTGCATCTACCTGCCTTAGGTTTAAATCGCAGCCACCGTTGTATAGCGACAACACGCGTTGAGCTAACCACAAATTTATTGAGGCAGCTGATATCAACTCTAACCAATTTGCCTGGTAAATAGAAGGTACAGAGTTGCTTCAGCTTTACTCCAGCTAAAGCTTGGATAGTGGAAGAGAAACTATATAGCTGTTTCCATCTCACTTCCGTTTTCCTGGACATACGGCATGAGCACCAATACTACAAATGCAGCTAGAACTCTTATCTTTTCGACGTGATGAGCCTTACTATGTTCAAATAATTTAATGAACGTGTTACGTTCCGCTCTTGTTTGGATGGATTTCCCAACCACATTTTGGACTGGTAGTTTACTAAGCTTTCTTAAGCTCTAACGAGGTCCATTAATTCAATGCTAAAACGCAAGAGTCCGTGACCAGGCACTCGAACTCAGAGACTCCGTGACCAGGCACTCAAACAGGTCTAACATCGAAGCTGTTGACGTTATTGTTAATGAGTTGAAATGCTCTTTCAGCAACTTTCGACGACTGTCAGGGAGCTCAAAGCCAGTATAGCGGCCCTAAAAATATACCACCCTGAAAGACATGGTGCGGGTTTACAGAGCGTTTTGAAATAAACTTTGCTGAGACCCTTAATATACCCGATTTCCTGAAGTAAAAATCAAATTTATTCGCTGATCTATAGCCATCTTCTTATAGGAAAACATAATAGGGTCGGATCTCATTTTATTGAATCACTTAGAAAAATTAAGTAACTAAAATAATCAAAAGCAGATATATTTGCAATGTTTGGATTTCAGTGGCTACAACTGGCTTCTCATGTACTTAGTATAAAGTGACGAAATAATTGCTTTTCATTATCTACAGACCCACTCAGCCGCATATCCACTTGGAATATAAAGTCTATTTAGCTAATGATTAACGCTTCTAAATAATTTACAGGGTGGAGTAGTGTTCAAAAAAACAACCGCAGAAATTAAATGGAAAGCCAGCCACGCCTACAGGCCATGAATTGTTTGCACACTTGCCACATTTATCAGTTTTTTTACTATTTCCTCTCAGACAAAAAATCAAAAATACAAAGCGTACGGAAAGTTTTTTTTCGGTCACTCGTTGGGCGCACTCGTCAAGTGTTAATCATCGCAGAACGGTACTGCACGAGTATGTATGCGCTGTTGCTCAATACAAAGTGGCAACGTCATCATCAGCGCGCTATGCGCTCAGCCTGACTGTCGCAAGGAACGTGGAGTGACCATGTTGCCAGCGGACAAACACGGCCAAGCCAAGCCAAGCCTCGGTGACGTGTGTCATTTCAATTAGGCACATTTTTATTTTCGTTACGCTACTCCGCGTTGTCCACCACATTTTCTTCTGTTAACTAGACGTCAGTCTGCCTGTTTGTCTTTGCTTTGCTTACACACTCCTCCTTTACTGCTCGTCTTTTGTCTCCAAGCGTCTTGTTCTGCTTTGTTTAGCTAAAACATCCGATTAGCGATGTCTCTTGTTGGCTCTTCAACGGCACAACACACAGAAACGTCCGCCGCCCGGCGTTGGAGAATTATGTCGCTTTTGCGTGTCGCAGGTTTTTCTCCCCACACAGCACACAGCTGCTCCGCCTTAGGCGATTAATTTGCGCTGTCCAGCGCACAACGCGACGCACTCAAAGAGCTGTGGGCAAACTATAGTATAAGAGTAGGTATCCGCAACAATTCATCGGCCCTTGTCTAAAGCTCATCGTCGGCCGTTTGTTGTCCATTGCCGCCTTGGCAGAACATTTAACGTGATTATTTCCGAAGATTAATTGGTCGCGGCCCGCAGTGACAGGTCGCGCGAATAGTTGCAGATTAACTGGTAAGCAGAGCATAAAAAAGCAAAGAACCTAAAAAAATTCCCAACCTCAATTTGTGTACGCATTGGGCTGTGATTTTTAAATTAAATATATATATATTTTACCAAATATTTGGTTTCATGCCGGAACCATCATTGTTTCCTAAAAAAAGGTCATTGAGCAAGTTATGCTTACCTCTCTTCTTCCTTTCCATACTTTCTTGCTAACTAGAATGAGTTTCTAAGTGGAAAAATTCGATTACCATATATAGTAGGCTGCATAGAGCTCCTGCCTTCTTTTCCGTCGATTTTTAGCACGGACGGAACCTAGTAATCGGTAAATATCGAATAATATATTCGTATAAGTAAAAACTCTTTGCAACCGAGTCACTATTAATAGTAATAACTTTGAAAATTTAGTCTACTGTAGACCAAATAGTTGAAAAAGTCGATGGAAATCAGACCTAAGTGACCTATGTCTACGGAAGGGGGCTTAATATTCATCAAAATGGATTTTTAGTTATTCGGCTACAGAAAGAAGCACGATGTTTGGGTACCACATGAATTGTGAAAAATTTAATATACTGAATTAACATCTGAGATTCTTTGCTGAAACGAAGTGAAATCAAACCATTTCTGAAGCGAATGGTAACAGGAGCCGGAAAGTATACCAAATACGACAATAATGTGCGAAAAAGATCATGGTCAAAACGAGGTAAGGCTAAACAAATGGTCGCAAAGCCAGGCTTGACGCCTCGAAAAGTTTTACTGAGTATTTGGTGGGATTGGAAAGAAATAATGGCTGTCAACAACTGATGAGATTGAAGCAAGCACTCGAAAAAACGGCCAGAACTGATCAACAGAAAGGGCTTCGTCTTCCGTCAGGACAACACTAGACCACACACATCTTTGATGACTCGGTAAAAACTGGGAGAGCTTGGCTGGGAAACTTTGATGCATCCACCATATAGCCCTAACACCATCGAACCACCATTTGTTTCGGTCAATACAGAACTCCTCTAATGAAGTAAAGTTAGCTTAAAAAGAAGCTTGTGAAAATTACTTGTCACAGTTTTTCGCCAAGAAACCAGAAAAGTTTTACACTGATGGAATAATGTCTCTGGCGGAAAAATGGCAAATAGTGGCAGCAGTGGTTCATTAAAATTCATTATAAATATAAAAAAAAATAAGTTGAAGCTTGATTAGAAATACGAAAAGACTATCCAATATAACTAGTTAGTAGTAAGTAAATCAAGTACTCTCAGGATCTGAAGGTTTTAAATTGGCAGTGTGAGAGTGAATGTTTTAAAGTCCAAGTAACAGCGAATTGATTTTTTTTCATATTTTACATTATGGTCAACATAAATTACTTTGAAGCTATTCCAAACTTACCGTGAAGGTTAATATCAGCTAAACAATGTATATTTATACCTTACCCTTTTAAATATTACTTTACAATTTGCGTCGGACAAGATTTTCGGCCCTACCACATGAATAACTATTGGACAGGCAAAATTCTTACAAATGCGACAAGATGAACATTGCCAAAAGCAAGTAGTTCAGAAGATCTCCTACATTCTACACTAGGCCAGAAGAACCTCGCAGTAACACAGCCAGCTTCTGTGAATCGACCAAGCACGCAAGAGGATAAGAGCGAAGATCCAACCAATTCTCACTCTTTTGTAACGGGTGATTTTTTGAGGTTAGGATTTTCATGCATTAGTATTTGACAGATCACGTGGGATTTCAGACATGGTGTCAAAGAGAAAGATGCTCAGTATGCTTTGACATTTCATCATGAATAGACTTACTAACGAGCAACGCTTGCAAATCATTGAATTTTATTACCAAAATCAGTGTTCGGTTCGAAATGTGTTTATCGACAAATTTTGTTCAGCGATGAGGCTCATTTCTGGTTGAATGGCTACGTAAATAAGCAAAATTGCCGCATTTGGGGTGAAGAGCAACCAGAAGCCGTTCAAGAACTGCCCATGCATCCCGAAAAATGCACTGTTTGGTGTGGTTTGTACGCTGGTGGAATCATTGGACCGTATTTTTTCAAAGATGCTGTTGGACGCAACGTTACGGTGAATGGCGATCGCTATCGTTCGATGCTAACAAACTTTTTGTTGCCAAAAATGGAAGAACTGAACTTGGTTGACATGTGGTTTCAACAAATGCGCTACATGCCACACAGCTCGCGATTCTATGGCCATTTTGAGGGAAAACTTCGGACAACAATTCATCTCAAGAAATGGACCCGTAAGTTGGCCACCAAGATCATGCGATTTAACGCCTTTAGACTATTTTTTGTGGGGCTACGTCAAGTCTAAAGTCTACAGAAATAAGCCAGCAACTATTCCAGCTTTGGAAGACAACATTTCCGAAGAAATTCGGGCTATTCCGGCCGAAATGCTCGAAAAAGTTGCCCAAAATTGGACTTTCCGAATGGACCACCTAAGACGCAGCCGCGGTCAACATTTCAAAAAGTAAATGTCATGAACCAATCTAACGTTTCAAATAAAGAACCGATGAGATTTTGCAAATTTTATGCGTTTTTTTTTTTTAAAAAGTTATCAAGCTTTTAAAAAATCACCCTATATATGGGATAAGAGTGTCACCTCTTACCTAGCTCACCAGTTTTGAAGTTTTCAGCGATTCTACAATGGCTAAGCACCCAAACGAGTTTGGTAATGAAGTGGCTTGATACTATTAATATTCAGAACGGATACTCCTTGACCTTTGAGTTAGTGTATGAGCTAGTATTGCCGCTCTGCTGTGGTAGAGAATGCTCACTTGCCTGAAAGTGGCTGCACTTCGGAGCAATCCGAACTACTGCTACCATATACCCTACCCTCTACCTACCTTTTATAGTGACAGCCACTTCTTCCTCAAAAAAAAACCACAGTGATCCAGAGTCTGAAATAAAGCTTGACGGAGAGATCCTTTCAGAAATCTTCTCACCAATTTTCATTCGGAACGTCGACCTGTCCGCGAAAAAACACAATGCGCTTCTTCTCCAGAGACTTCGTCATATTTTCGTAAACTCTGCAACGCATTGGTATCAGTTGTCAGGGATCCAATTGAAGATGGAGAGAATTTCAGAAGGCCTACGCTTGGACACTTTCATAAATCCAGTTTCACTAAGCTTTAGGCTGACCTAAGTTAGACTTAGTGTTTCGAGAGGTTGACATGGACAGACAAACCTTATGGGGGATATATAATATTACCAAAAGATCGCTTTGAAATTTATAAGTCATATTTATAAAGTTCCTTGCTTCCTCCATATTCCTTAACACACACGTGACTAGCCAAATTTAAAACAACAAAATAGACTGCACTACACGGCGCATAATGCTGTCGGCTGCGAAAGCCACACGGATAATTGGCGTAACGGTTAATTTCACAAATGCAAAGCGAATGGCCAACTTTTAAATGCCTGCAGCGGTAATCTGGTTTTAAAAATCAGTTGCAAATTACTTTGCAGCAGGCAAATGCAAATACATGTGTGCGTGTGTGTGCATGCAAAATTATTTGCCCAAACATTACATGCCACATAAACATATAAGTGTATATGCATTACGTAGAAATTTAGCCGCGACTTTCATTAAAGTCATCACACAACGCCGCGTGCCATACCAGACTTTGGCGGCAATCGCCAGGCCATTGCGAGTGCGTGTGTGAGTGTGTGGCAGATTGGTCATGCCGGTAAACGCCCCATTTGCTGCGCCGATAGGCTAATCCACATTGTTGGCTGCGCAAATAAACAAACGCAAAGCAAACAAATGAACTTGCCGCAATTGCATGCAATTTACCGCTATAATTGCCACAAAATACACAAATCGCACGATGCGGCGCGACGCGGACTGGAGCGGTGTGGCACGGCGCAAGCACACAAATCTCAAGTTTCAATTTGCTGTCGATAATGAAGCAACTTGCAACAATCGTTGCCGCTGCTAAATTATTGTGCACCATGCCAATAATTGCCACGCAAACAACAAGAACAACAACAGCAGCAGTGCGGATAGACCAAGCCATAGTAGTGGAGGCCCGCAGCAGCTTAGCGCATTGATTGTGGCAACTTCAATTGGCCATTAAAATTTCTTTGCCTTGCCGATATTTGCATTGCGAATGTTGCAAATTAAAATATGCCTCTGTGGCATGCAACAACACACAACGCCAGCGGTACAATTATTACTTGCCGCAACAATAGCTGTGGAGCCAATAAATGTTATGTGCAACACATAACTATTCATGTGCGACCGTGCAATGTGGGTGGTGTTGCAAGTGCCACAATTAAAATTCATCGAAGTTTTCGTTTAATTGGCGATTTGTGGCACAATTGAATTGCAGTACAGTTACTTGCGGAATTTCGGTTATTTGGTATACGCACAGTGAGTAAGTGCGTAGTTGCTGTTGTTGCAACAAGTGCTTGTGGCATTGTGGGCAGGCGATTGGAGGGTCCCTAAGGCCTCATAGTCGTAAAGCGTAAGTCATCAATCAAAGGTATTTGCGCTCACGGCGTGTTAACTGTCAAACTACAACAACAAGACTGACAACAACAAGTTTACAATGCAGTTATGCAAACAAAATTTGCTTGCCTGCGATCATTCAATTACACCTCAGCTTATCGCAACAGCATGTGGCAGTGTTGCAGGTGTTTGTGTTGCAAGCACCTCCGAACTTTTGTATGCCGCTAACGCCATCAACGCCATGTTGGCATAAGTTTAATGCGAACGACAAATTTGCGCCATAACGCACACTGCAGAACAACAAAAACAACTACAACAGCGGCAACAATTTGAAGTGCAATCATGCAACAAAACAAGGCAACCGCAACTCAGGTCAGCCTTAGCGGCAATATGGGTTGCGTGTAGTGCTGTTAAACACTCCTCTTATTATTATTGCTGTTGTTGCTAATGTTGCAAGTAAACTTCCTGCCACAGCAGCGCCATCAGCCAGTCACACCGCTGTGCTTGTTGCAAGCGACACTCAACTTGAGCGATGTGCCACTTGGTAACCACAATTCCAACTCCGCTCTCAACAACAACAACATCAACACCTAAAACAAAAACAACTAACAGTACATGGTTGCAATTTGACTGCTTGTGGCAAGTTAGCAGCTATATAGCGGCAACTGGTGCAAGCGCTATTATTGCTGCAAATGTAAGGCGGCAAGTGCGTAGGCTAACCGATTGTGGCAGGAGTGGCATCAACAACAACAATACACGAAAAATTGCAACATGCAGCGTAGCGGAAGAAGAAGAAGAAGCTTAGATAAATATGTGGGTAGTTGAAAATTTGCATGTGCAACACGGCCACACTTCATTGTTGCCGCAACCTGGCAGTTGAAAGGAAGTGTATGCGTGTGTGTGTGTGCAACTTGTGATTGTTTGCCTACGTGCAACCAACGTAACGCTGCAACTAGCTGTCAAGGTGAGCAAAGGTTTTGTACTTGCAACAAGCGCACCCCACACTGTGTGTGCTGCAATCCTGCACTTGCCACATGCGTGTGCGTTTAACACTTGCGTGATACTCTTATTATGCGCGCAAAAATGTTGCATGTTGCTTTTGTTGCCGGTGTTTTCCGACACATCGCTCATAATTCAATGTCAGCGGAAAAGTGTTTGTTGTTGCATGTTGGTTGCGTCAAGCGATCGCTGTTTGTTTTAGTTTTTGTTAACAAAAATAGTCGCAAGAACAATAAGAAGTAATTGTTGCAACGCAGTGTTGTTGCTTTTGTTGTGTTCGCAGTTGGTTTGCTTTGAGAAATTGAAATCTAAAATGTAGAATATGAAATTAGACGCATGAGCAGTGATATTGTGCGTGACAGTTAAAAAATTAACGGTACTTTCTCGTGGCAAGTATGAGAAGAGAGTGCAGTAGGAATTGTTTGCTGTATAAAAAGAGAGATGTTATACTTTTAGAGAGGCACTCGGAAATCCTTGGATCTTGGACTCCGAATTTTTAAGACTCTCAACTCCATAGTAATACTTGTATATACAAATTGCTTTTAATAAGTGTATCGAATTTTGTTCTGCTCGGATGTTGCTGGGGCCAAATCTAGTGAATACGGTGGATGCTCCAACAATTCGAACTTTATTTTATGGACTTTAGCTGTTGTCAAAATGCTCTTGTGCCACGGTGCATTGTCTTGATGAAAGAGGATTTTTTTCTTCTGCAAACCGGGTCTTTTTCAAAACTTTTTCCTTCACCTGATCCAAAAGGTTGCCATAATATTCAAAATTATTTTTTTTCCTCCAAACAAAATTCCTCTCGCATCCCAAAAACTGATGCCATAACCTTCTTGGCCGATTTCCGGAGAAGAGCTCGTTTCGAAGCCGAACAACCAAGTTCACACCGTTATTTAGCATCTTGTTTTGAAGATCATGGTGATAGATCTAAGTCTCATCCATAAAGATGAATCGACGCACAAAATCCACTTTATCTTTTTTAAAGCGCTCCAAATGTTGCTGACAAAGTAACATTCGAATGGGTTTTTGTTCCATTGATAGCGATTGCAGCACCCATTGTATGGTTCACAATGCCTAATGAGATGTGTAGAGCCTTTACTAAATCTCTCCAGTCAATCGACGATCTTCCAAAATCATATCCTGTATCTTGGCTATGATTTCTGTGATTGATGCGATATCGCTTGGAACGTAAAATATGCCCAAACGTTACATACATACATATATCAGTCCGAATTGCTGGGAACGGCGCCGAATCTACTCTCCACGGTCTTCATGCACATTGTCAGCTCCGGCTGCTATATTTTGTTCACTGCGTGCTAGACGTAATCTATTCGGTCGAAAATTATCTAATAATGATGGATCTCAAGATGGGTGATGATGTTGCGAATAGTATACTCAGTACGCCGATTATGTTGACCATAAATTGTGCGAAGCGCACGAAACACATTCTTTACAGAACATGAATATTTCCAATAAAGTTGAACGATTCGTAAACGTTGTTCAGCCGTAAGTCTTTCCACAATGAAATGTCAAACAATATTGAACAAAAATAGCATGACAGCTTGACACGATTCACACGAGATCTTTCAAAAAAAGGCTATTGGAAAAAATATCTCTACAGATAAATTTCCTTATTTCGTTTGTCCACCCCTAGATGGAATCCTCTGAAGGGAGAGTACACCAAAGCTATTTATTGAAGAATTTTACATTATTTTGTGTCACACCCTCGGAGCTCATAATAGTTTCATGGGATTGTTGCTTTAAGCATTACCTTACTAGTAGTAGATAGCCTTGCGCCTACCTTCTTGTGTAATATATTTGGTCGCTAGGATGACAACTGGGCTGTCTGTCTGGCTCTGAAAAAATTTTTTGCAGACTTGTTTCTCCACCTATTGATGCATTATGAAGCCCGCATTTTATATGATTCTCGGGTGCCGCTTTGCTCGATATGATCCTCACCAGAGATTAATTGAATTGCTTGGGCGCAGTAAGTTTTTTTCTTCAATAAGTTCAAAGTACTCGTATGCAAGTCAGATTGATTTTATTATCAATAGAATATTAAGTAAAATCAGTCTGAGAATCGTAAAAGAGCAGAAACTTTATGCTAATCTATTTGCAACATTATTCAACTTAACCTTCTTAACACACAATCATAAGCAAATCTGCACTTTTAAGACACATAGTTTAAGTGCTGATTTAAATATACCCTCTCATTTCTTAGAACCTACAAGGACAACAAAACCACATGCCATCACATCAAATCCAAAACAGATTCGCCTACACACATACACACACTCACACAACTGAAGGTAGACATTGAAAAATGATGCAAAGTGTCTAAAGTCAACTGCCGAGACAAGTCAGCAAAGCAGGTGAGAATGACTAATAGTTTCAGGTAATATGGCAAAGGGATGTGGCCACATTTGTAGTGATTGTGACAATATGATGACATAGTTGTAGCAACTAAACAAATCAAAGTTGAGTTAGAAAAAAGATTTACCGCCACAAAATTGAAGGGATAACAAATGATGGTGTGTATATATTGCTAGATTAGTGCATGTGAGTTTTAAGTATATTGAAAGGTTACCCTGAATTTGTAGTTATATGTTTATGGTTTTAATAAAAATGATTTTAAAAAAAAATTTAAAATACTTAGGGTATTCACAAGGTGTCATAGTGTGTCATATCGTCATATTGTCATATTTTTTTATGACTGTCATAACAACACTGTTGTTGTTTCACATGCAAAATTAAAATATGACTGATACAACACTGCGTGGTATGTTTCTTGAGTTCGCTATTCTATCAGCTGTATTTGTTTACTTTCTTATTATTGGCGTTTAAGTGTTTGAAATTAATAAATTTAATAAATTTCGTTATTAATATGGAAGGAAACCACGATATTCAGGTAAATTAAGTTGAATGTAAGTGAAATATGGAAATATTTTGATGTTTATGTGGTTGCAAATGATTTTATTGCAGTGTAAACCAAAACGCCGCCGTTTCAACCCGGTGCATAAGTGGAATGCGGCAGAAGAAAAAGCGCTTGTGGAGTTCCTAATGGAAAATAGAAGTTTCGAGGTTTGTCATTTCAATTTAAAAAAACAAAACAAAGTCAAATAATTTTTTTTTAAAGAAACCAACGGCTCAAAGCTTTTATGGTCGTTTCATCGAAGACACGCAGCTGACGGTAGGATGGAAAGTAGTGCGCCCAAAAGTATGCAATATGCAATCAGCTGATTAAGTGTAGAAATATGACAAAATATGACATACAACAGTTAAGGGTGCTCACGAGTGTCGTATTTTTAAGAATATTAAAATATGACATAAGACATACAACAAAGCTTGTGAATTGCCTAAATATAAAATGAATTATACTCACGCCCATTTGTATAGAGACCAAAAAATAATAGCCGACTTGTCTGATGAGTTAATGAAAATGGGCGTGGCATAACTTGTTAACTCAGCGCTTCAACCAAAACTAGAAACCTCTGTTAAGTGGCAAGTCATGGGAGCTAATCAAATACATCACTGGCATATCATCAAGCTGCTGACGGACGGATGACAGCCTGCAGCCACTGTACATTTGCGGTTGCAACTAATTTTTATGATTTGAAGAGAGTTGCATTTTCCGGTTGCAAACAGTTGCTGCATAGTGTGATTGGCAGGCAGATTACGCTTTTGGCAGATGAAAATGGACACTCATATGGAATATAGAAATCGAAAATTTTTAATATAGCGCCAAACAATCTAAAATTGTGCATCACTTTGAAAATAAATTAAGCGCAGTGGTGGTGGAGTAGATAATGAGGAGATTTAGAGATAGCTTTGCAAGCTTAGAAAGTGTTAATGAATTATACACCTTAAAAGGTCGTCAATTCCATTAAAACTGTGCAGGCAACCCGTATGGATAACATTTTAGATCGTGGTTTGGGTATGAAGCGTGCTAGACTTGTACCAAAAGACCATCAGGTCTTCTGCAAAAATGGCATTGATTAAAGGTCGCAAAAGAAATCTTTGAAAATGAAGCTGGTAAACGTGGTATAATGAGTAAGTCGCCGAAACTGTTCAACAATCTAGTCAACGGGGCTCCAAAGCTGAGCCGAAACAGGAAAAACACAAAAACTGTTGTAGTCACTGAAGTTACTGACGGATTGGATTAATATTTATAAGACTAGGAAGCTAGTGAAACAAATTATGCAATCTTAATATATAAAAATCACGTGTCACATTGTTTGTTTGCGATGGACTCTTAAACTACTGAACCGATTTTAATGAAATTTTTAACACTGTGGGCAGTTTGGTCCAACTTGAAAGATAGGATAGTTTATAACTCTCCTTATAGTCGCATTATTTATTTATTGCAAATTATTTGTTTATTATTAGCAAAGAGCTATCCACCAGTTGGTGGCGCTAAGAGCGGTATTGAGTGCGGTATGTTACAGTAGATGGCGCTACAAACATTAAAAACATTAAATGAAAATGCGTTGTTTGAAGTTTATATTATTTGTGGTAAAGTTATACGAGTCTATGACTTCCAAAAAAAAATAAAAATTGGGCGGGGCGAAGTTCGCCGGGTCAGCTAGTAGATTTATAAATATTCAAAGTTATGAACTATTCAAAGCCCTGGAAAGGAACTTATCTCCTAATTTTGTAATCTTAAGAAATAAATTTAGAAAAAAAAGTTTTATTTAATGTGAATTCATTAAACTAAATTGACTTAACTGATTTCCTATTGAATGTTGAATAAAAAATTGTCATCCTTTTTTTGTGACGTGTGGATAAGTCACTACTTTTTAAGGCTAAATAACAAAAAAAATTGTTGAAAACTCAAGTAAGTCCGCCTGTCAAGCCACAAATAACTGACAACTGCTGTCACTGCTACCAGACAGTAGTTGCATGCAACTGAATGCCACACACTATTCGGTAGTGCCACAACAACAAATATGTAAATGAGTTGAGTGTTGGTGGCGCCGCTGAAACGACCAACATTTGATTAGTGAAAGGTGTTGCAAGGCAAATAAAATTTTAGTAGAAAAATTAGCAAAAGAAAGACGCAAACAAAATGGAGAGAAAACAAAACGAAAGTCGCTTTCGCAAAGAGACAGCTTTGCCATATGTAAATGTACCTACTCATTGTAACTAGGCAGTCCATCATAAGCCATCAATAATATTGTTGTTATGACGATTGATTGAAGTCACCGCCTTTTTACCAACTGATTGACGCTTTAACCAACTGTCACTCAACTGTCTCATCAGTGGTTTGTCTTTACGACCAACTTCAACGTAGTCTGCCTTGTCATAAAACGCGGCTTCACCTCAACCAAGTCTAAGCCAACAAACACCGTCGCATACAAGAGGCAAACATTCCACGCATGCTGCCGTGCAGCTTCGTTGCTGTGCGGGTACTCATTTTACTCATTTCACCGGCTGATCGATGGACTATAGTCTCTTGTAAGTATGTATACACATTTATACTAGTTATATACGCTAGATAAATCCATGTGTTCCGCTTCAACTTTCGATCTCTTCATGAAGGCTCTCTGCATTCCTGTTATTCCGCTCTTTTTGTTTTTGCTTGTTGTTGTGGTGTCAAATGTCGTCATTCCGTGTTTATTGAATGATTAGCGTTTGAAATCGATACGCGTCACATTTGCCGCTGAGATTGCGCTGTTTTACCTCGCCCCAGCTGTGATCATTTTGCGATCGCATTGATCATCGCATTCGAGCTGTGCGCTGCGTTCGGCTGATTGATGGTTGACATTGGCGTTCGGTAATTTGTTACGTGTCAGAATGACGTGACTCGAGCAAATATGGCGTTGTTATTGCTGGTGGTGGTGGTGGCTATTAAGAGAATTGGTGAATAGATATAGAATGGCATTGAGTGTTCGGGGATTAGCAATCAAACTGGTTTATATGAGCGCGTTCGTTTTCAATTTGTAGATATCGGAACAAGTAATAGTCCGAAAGTACTAAGTCTGGAGAATTCGATGGATGTGATAGTCCATCACATTTAAGCTGTAGAACTTTTTGGTGAGTCAATAAATTTGTATGAGGTCTCGCATTATCCTGGTGGAGCACAACACCTTTTCTATTGATTAAATCTAGACCCTTCTAGTTGAGTGCGTACAGGCGATCACAATACTCTTCAGAATTAATTGTGAATCCCCTTGAAGATAACATAACCTTTTTGAGACTAGCGGATTTCGAAGTGGTTTGAACTGGCTCGTCTTTTATGAACCATTATCTCTTGCCCTTTACATTCTTGTAGACAACCCTTCATTTGTCGTCAGTAACAATTCTCTTTCGAAAAATGGATCACTGCTTTGACGTTTGATGTGCAACTTATAGCCGTTATTGCGACGAAGTAAATTTCTTGCCATAGGAACATGAAGAACCCATATATCAAACTTCGAAATTAATCCAAGAGAGTTCAGTTACTCGTGAACGGTTCGTTAGAAAAATTTAATCTTTCAGCAATCTCTCGATGATTACTATCGACTTTAGTTTATCCACGCCTCAACAGTCCTTCCAGCACGATGCGCATTCTCATGATTGAACTGTCCATAGGAAAATTTGCAAACCAATTTTGGCATGGCCATTTGGTCAACACATCTTCTCCGTAGACATCACATAATTTTCGCGTTTCTTCAACTTTATTTAAACCTTTTGATATTAAAACAGTAAAATATGTCTTCCCTATTCCATCTTCGATAGAACACCAAAAAAAAAATTACGAAAATTTTTTAAAACAATCCATACTATATTGGCTGTTCATATACATAACGGTAAAGCAGTTAAGCGTGAAGTTGGCTGCGAAAAAATAAAGTAAGATCAACTATTGTCATCCCGGCGGCACCGCTGGATGGAAGCCGACTATCGAAGAGAGAGTAAAAAAGCCATCGATTACCTTGTACTGCTGTAGAGGAGCTATTGCCAAAAGGTGGGGTCTCTCACCGAAAGTGGTCCTCTGGCTCAACGACACCTTAGTCAATCCCATTATGTTCTATGAAGTCTTTATGTGGTGAAGGGCTCTATAAAAGACCACACTTGCAAAGAAACTCGAAAGCATTCAAGGGCGGCGCTCATCATCTTGCACATATTGCCCGTGGACATCGCTGGAACGTGTATTGGCTGCGAAAATTGCCATTAGAATTAGAGAATTTCTACAAGAACACGTGTCTGAACACTCGGAAATCATCACTCACTTTGACTTCTTACCGGATCATGGAGTAGCTAAACCAAACTCTGTAGGCTCTTTCTCTACCCAAATACCGGCGAGGGAGTTGTGGGTGCGAGGTATCCATTGTAAAAGATGGCAGCGAGCTTCTTCTCGGATGTGTCAAAGCTTTGGAGGAAGGCTGGTGGAAGGGTTTACTGTCAGGAGTTCTCTATCAACTCCAGTTTCAGACTTCCTGAGAATTGCAGTGTCTTCTAGGCCGAGGTCGCAGCCATTAAGGCAGCAGTAGATTTATTGCTGCCTCCTTCAGAGAAGTGACAATCCACTCAGTTAGCAGAGCGGCGATACTAGCCTTGAACTCATTAACAGTGCATTCAGTGTTGGTTGAGGGGTGCCTAACCTCGCTATATAGCATCGAGTGCCTTTCTGATAAGACTGTTATGGGTGCCAGACCACAGCGGAATCGCAGGAAATTGAAAAGCTGATGAGCTAGCAAGAAAAAGGGCCCTAAAACCGCTAAAGGTAGAGTCTCGTATCCTTTTGGGTTCTACTACCCTAAAGCTAGGCTTCGCGGAAGCTAATCTAATTGGTTTTTTCAAATCAAATTACTTAGTGAACGATGTAATAGTATTATCCAAAGTATATCCCATCTGAGGCTATAACATTTTCTTATTTTTCGGGCAATATGTAGAATCCATCTTAACAGAACTGCGCCTATTTCTGAAGAATAATTCAAATCACTCCATTAAATATTATAAATATAATTAAATTAACTGAAACTTCTTCTATACCCTCCTCAAACTGATTTTGCTCATGCTCTGTATCAAATACTAGTAAGCTGTCGAACATCAACCATAATAGCTATCCCTGCATTCATACGACATTTTACAACCTGCCACTCTCCCTTGCCGAGCACCAAAAATCACAAATCACTTGTTTATTTATACCTTTGCACTGCCTCTTTGTTGTAATACCGTTCGTTCGGGTTTTTTTTTAATTAATGGCGAACATAACGCACTTTTGTCACATTTCAATTGAAGTGCATGTTTATGGCAGTTGTTGCAGTTGCAAGGCACATTGTGTTGCATATTTTGCAACAACCAAAAAGCATGTTGTGTATTAATTTGTGTCATCAGTTTTGGTGAAAAAGCAAATGTGTAAAATAGTGAAATGTATGAATGCCAATGAAAGGTCAAATTGTAAGTGTGTGTGTGTAAGGGTCAATAATACTACGTTCACGCACTGAAGTACGCACACATTTACTTGTTTTTGCATATGTGTGTGAATGAGTTTGTATTAGACTACATTCATGCCTTTTGACATTTGAATTCACAGTTACAAGCTCTGTAATAAGGGGCGTGGCACTAGCACCCGCCGGCTATCAGTGAGCCGAACTAGACAACCTGTCTGGGCGAATTATACAGTTATACATATATGCACATACATGTAAACATACACTCACATAATATTAGTTGCATGTTTGTAGCTCGACTGTCAGGTAAAATACTGCCATGCACTTCCGCTTGCCCTCTCACCCCACTTAAATGCAGTGATATGAATTTATTAATGAACGAGTGTGCTTTTACACATGTCCAAGCCGCATATATACACACATACATGACTATATGTACATACTTGTATGTAAATCTATTCCCTGTGGTGCAACTTAATTAATAAGCAGATACGTGACACGGCTTCCAAGCTTTAGCGGGTGTTTACCAACACACCACACAACTTCGTATTCATAACATACATACACATATGGTTTATGGACTTTAAATTTGTGTATCCTTGCACATACTCTATATCTCTATATGTATTTATGTGCGTACGCTTGTTGGTCGCATTTGTGGCCTGCATTGACACGTCTATTTTATGCCATTAAAATCCTGATCAAAGGTCATTAAATTTGCATTTGCCAATGTGGCGTGGAAGCCTTTTCTAATGTGAGAGATCTCTCAGCTGGGCATGATTGTGGGTCTGTTGTACCTTACTGGAAATATAATAAATTATTTAATTTTCCGTATGAAATTATTTACAAATGTCCGTAAATAAATATTAATGTGACGCTCAACTGCGCATTAAATTCATTATTTTCTATTAAATTTTTCAAAATCATGTGTTAAATAAAATTTAGGCGAAATAGTGAGCCTTGATGATTTATTCTTATTCTTTTTTACTGGCGTAGTTAACTACAGCGGGCTAGTTGTTTCTTCTTTTCGTAAAGTGGCGCCAATTGGAGATTTCAAGCAAAGACAGGTCCTTCTCCAAGTGGACTTTCAAACGTAGTGGAGGTTTTTCTCTTCCTCTGCTTCTCCCAACGGGCACTGTGTCGAATATTTTTATAGCTGGAGTGTCTTCGTTCATTCGAACGACAGCAGTTGTCTTTTAATTCGCTTTCTCTCGAAAACTCGTAGGGTTTGATCTTTGTTCGTCGAGAGAGGACTTTGCTTCTCAATTGCTTACATCGGTCGAAGTAGCACCTGTTGGCAAAAGTTATTCTGCGTACGATTTCGAGGCTGATATTGTTGTAGCTGTTAATACTGGTTTCTAGATAGACGCCAGCAGTGACGTGGGAGCCCAATCGTGTGTGCGACAACTGTTTGTTTGATGACAGGAGATATTTCGTCGTGCCGCCGTTCACCACCAAACCCATTTGCTTATCTTATCCATTCTGGAGAAAGCAAAACTAACGGCGCGGTTCTTGAGGTCAATGATATTAATATCATCGGCGTACGCTATCAGCTGTATACTCTTATAGAATAATGTGCGTTTTCGATTCAGTTCTGCAGCTCGAATTATTTTCTCCAGCAGCAGATTTAAGAAGTCGCACGATAGGCAGTCGCCTTCTCTGAAACCTCGTTTGGTATCGAACGGCTCGAAGAGGTCCTTCCCGATCCTAACAAAGCTTTTGATAATTCTCAACGTCATTTTACACAGTCACATTAGTTTTGCGGAGATATCAAATTAAGACATCGCGGCATACAAGCAGCTCCTTTTAGTGCTGTCAAAATCAGCTTTAAAATCGACGAAAAGGTGGTGTGTATCGATCCTCTTCTCACTGGTCTTTTCTAATGTTGACTATCTGGTCAGTTGTTGATTTTCCAGTCCTAAAGTCAGACTGATAAGATCCAATCAGTTTGTTGACGGTGGGCACACCTTTTACACAATACACTCGATTTTTAGGAGGCTTATCCCAGTTGGCGAAGATTTAGGGGTCTCCCTTTTTGTGGATTGTGCAGAGCACACTTAAATTCCAATCGTTGAGAGTGCTTTCGTCCGGCCATATTCTTCAATGATTTTGATGCATGTTCCTTATGAGTTCTTCCCCACTGCCGCTTTGTTGCTCTTCAGGTGAGTATTTGCCATTCGAACTTTTTATGGTCGGGCAATGGAAAGTCTGCTCGATCGCCATCGATTGAGGAATCGGGTTCGCCAACTCCTGATGTTATGCCTTCACTGCCATTGAACAAATCCATAAATTCAGAACGCTCTGGGCATTTTCGTAGAAAATTCGAGCATACTTTCTCTCCACTGCGACACGACACTCCTCATCGTACCAGCTGTTCTTTTGCCTCTCCGAAAACCAATAGTTTCGTTTGCAGCTGGACGTTGGAGCTTGAACTACCGTCAAGCAGTTCCCTTATACCGTGGTGTTGACGAGTGCCTTTCAGACAGCAAGTCGAACAGAAAATCGTTCGGCTATTATCGTACGCATATTCCATCTTATTCTCCATATTTTCGATCCGGAGACAGCCAGGTAACTTAATGAACTTTTATATGCTGGAATCTGGTACTACTGATAAGCGTATTTCGGTCCCCGATGAAGCCTCAACCCATTTGAGGATGTTTCATCAAATCAGCGATATGTTGAAGAACTTTGCTTTGATGCGAATTGTGACTAGACGTTTATCCACCAGCGTGAATGCCAGGAGGCGGCGACGGAATCGCTGTCCCACTACGAATCTTGCACCAAAATGTGTGCTCCTTAATACATACTACTGGGCATGCTCGTCTCATGTACTATCATGTGCCGTCTCCTTGTCCCGTCCATCGCACTTCTTGGACAGCAGTGATGTCAGTCTTTACTCTTAGAAGGACATCAACCAGCTGGGCAGCGGCGCATTCCCAATTAAGAAACCGGGCATTCCAGGTGCATGCCCTTAAATCGTAATACTTAATACGTTTGCAGTGGTTGTTATCAAAAGAGCGGTTTCTCATCCAAGACGAAAAGCCGTGAGCTGCTTAAGCCATGTGTAAAAGAATCGTTTCTGATCACTAACAAGTGAATGGTGCTCAGAGAACTTTCCTCACTTGCGTGAACTTGATTGGTTAGATATGATTTGGTACGATATCTTCACGAAATTCGGCATGGACCATTGCCGAAGAAAAAGGAATATGGAAAACGTCGAACCAACTAACTAAGTGATATAGTTGATTTAAGAAATGTATCTGCAGCTTCTATGCTGTCGAAATTAATATTTTTTAACTTTTAATTTAATTTACTAATTACACTACTAATCTTCTATTAAAACACTTTTTTCCCAAGCAACACTCTCTGAAAAAATGTAGACACTTAATGGTATGTAGTAAAAGTTTAATTGTCAATCAACTAACAGCTCCTCCTCCCCTGAATATGGCGTTACTAAACTTTGTCTCACACAACGATTTCTCTAATATTTACAGCTCAATTTTGCAACCAATGACGCCGACAAACCCACCATTTAATTATGGTGGGAAGGTGTGAGAAAGCTTATTAAAAGTTAGCTTGTTTTGCAGCACGTGCATGCATGTTTACTTAACTGCCACGAACCCCAAACGTTTTCCAACAAATTTATGCAGGTTAAGAGCGTGTGTGTATGCTGTGGCATGCCATTACCGCCGTGTGTTGTTGTATACAAAGTTGCTTTCATATTTCAATATAATTATGACCACTGCCATAATCAAGTAAAAACATAAACTTTTATATCTTAAACGCACACTAGATTGCCACAACACATTTGCCCCTCCCAGCTGACTGACAACACGGCTAACATGAGCCTGACGTACCCGCCAGCCCAACTCGGCCAACCTCACTCAACGCACACGAATTCATTAGGTAAATGCGTGCAACAGCAGCAGCAGCAAACGTCAGCAACATGACAGGATACTCAATGTTGCACGTATCTTCATAATTTTACATACACACACATATACAGGTGTGGTAGCCACATACTCGTATCGAAATGCGTGCTCCGCAATGCGTGCGTCAACGTTACCTGCCGGTTGCAATAACAAATTTCTAGTTACTAAACTTATTAGCAACAACAAAGGCAACAAGCAGAGTATGCCACAGCAATATAATTGCCGCAGCCACTCTAACACACAAGCACCGCTGCATGCGGCAACATTTTGGTTTGCCCCAAATTGTGGCATACCCTGTGTGGGGTATATGTGTGCGTGTGGCACGTCGCTAAAATCCTTCGATAATTATTTATCCGCAAAACATGCTCAAACAGTGTTGGGGCAACACGTACTCACTTGCAACAGCGGCAAATTATAGTGTGTGCCACGCCGCTGACAGACAAACAGCGACTGCAAATACGCTTATTTGTATATATTATGCATGTATGCGTGTATGTGTACTGCTGCACGGCGGTAGAGATCAGGTGTGCATTGAAGTCTTCAAGCTCTCGTTGCCAGCTACCACTTACGCCAACATACATATATATGTATATGTATGTGTGTATATTGACCAAAATTGATATTCGCGTAACTGGCGCTAAAGTTATTACTGTCGTTGTTGTTGTTGCTGTTGTTTTAGTCGCGTTGTTCCAGTACGTGCACGCGTATTTTTGCCTAAATGTGGCACGTACACGCGCAGTGGCTCACGACTTACACCATTTGCGGCATGCATAAACACGGGATTGAGCTTTATCTGTTGGGCTATTTGCGAAGCGAGGGTTTTGTGAACTAATCCGACACACCACGAAAAAGGTTAGTTGTTGCATAGCAAAGGTGAAAAGTTTTCAAGTATTTTTGTCGGAGCTGATGAAGTCTGTACTATCCCTCTCCTCTTCCAACAATACCTATTTTCAACTGTATTTATCTTTTTCTTCCCCAATTCACACAAGAAGTCTCGAAATTAAGTTTCTAAATTAGAAAGGATATTAGTATCTTAAGGTTACTTTATATCGTCGATAGCGGAGTTTACTTATGAATTATAAAGGAAAGAAATTTGGTCACATATGTTCTTCAACTCCACAGTTAAATATACTTATAGTTATCTCTGGAGTTTCAATAATAACTTGCCTTCAATGACCACAATCGTCGAACAACAATGATCTTCCTCGCACCCTAGTAAGATAATATGATTTCCATCATCTAAAACCTTAAAACATTCTAGAAATCGGTGCTTTATTTCATACATTTTCGTTGTTGTAAGGCTGCAGAATTGTTCGTTATATCATACTTCATGTTGAGTGAAAAATTCGTATGAATACCTCTCATATGCTCCGCTTGAGAAGAGGTGTAAGGTTGGAGTCACCGTGTAAGGTTGTAGTCAGTTGAAAACTTTAAACGCGTTTTCTGGAGAATCGATTTTTTTGACTTATGCCGGTCTTGCAGCAAATGAGCGATATGTATAATCTTGTAACATAAAAGAAGTGAGTTCTGCCTAAAAAACTTTAGTCTAAATGAAGCTCTATAATAATATATAAACAATAAATTCTTTATTGACCAAAGATTAATCATATGTACATATATCTGGAATTGACGAGGCCTCAAACTCATCTATTATTAGCAATGAGATCAGTGTTCCGTTGAAGTTGGAAATTTAATGTTATACGTTCACAGTTAGTCAGGAAGTGTCTTCCCTCACTAGAAATAATGTCCGCTATTTCATTATCAGCTGCATAATCATAATGGAATCGCTGGAAACTGCAAAGCTTATGAAGTTCAAAGTGATAGCTTTGCACCGCTCTTATCCCAATGGGATTGAGTTAGAGTCAACTCCCGTTCTAGCACTGGATCTATGGACCTCGCGTACGCTTCATTTTGTCAACATCGTAGAAGTTCTTACTGGAGTCTAATTCTAAACAGTTCCAACTCATGCGATAAGGCTAAAAATCTTGTCAGACGCAAGTTGTCAAAGTTATATGGAAGAAGATGGAAACATTCAAACCCTTTCCTCTTCATTGTGCAGATGTTATAAGGCTGAGATTGTAATATCTCGGTAGTCATATCAACGGCGAATCAGGAGACATGGCTGAAGTTGCTATTAACTGTCGCAACTAATATTAGATCAGCTCAAAGTGCTTTGCCGATTTATGAGACTCCTTACGATCAATGTAAAGCAATTTTAAAAACACAACGGCGATCTCAGTGGGAACCGCTATAAATACTACAAATGTGTACTTTAAATTCCCGGGCTAATAATATTTCAAAATAATGTATATTTCTAAGTTGTTAGGGCTGTACTCACCTACTATGCCAAATATGAGCACGATCTATCAACCAGTTTGTTTACAGCACTTGCTTTAGTCGGTACACTTCAGTAGTGCGCCGCAGTTTTTGCAATGGATAAAAATATCGAAGAACGAATTTTTCTTAAATTTTGTTTTTGTTTTTCTAACGAAATTTTCGTGTGCGGAATCATTCCAAATATTGGAAAAGACTTATGGTGATTCAATTTTATCAAAACCACAAGCCTACGAGTGATTGAAGACATGCTCGCTCTGGAAGACCTTCGTCCTCTCCAAGTGATAAAAATATTTATAAAGTGAAGGATATGGTGCTTGAAAATCGTCAGGCAAATTGTAGGGAGATGGCAATCTTTCGCGAGTCCGTTCGAATGATATTGGTGGATATTTTGGGTATGAAACGCCTTCTTGCTCGACTCATCTCGATAAAGATGAATTTTATCAAGTATCGTAAACAGATCTCTTTGGGCATGCTTGATCTTGCGAATTCCGATCCCAAATGAATTACCGATGAGACTTATATTTATGAGTTTAACATGCAAACAAGTTGAAAATCGCATTGGCTTGAAGTTAAAAAACGAGTCGAAAGCAAAAACATTACACCAAAGCTGCTCAAAAGTCAAGGTGATGATCTTTGTTTTTTTCGATGTTTGTGGTTGGTGCATCATGAGTTTGTTTGGGAGTGACAGACGGTCAATAAGGAGTTCTATTTGACCGTATTGAGACGTATTGCGTGAGAACATCCATCGAAAACGACCGGAATTGTGGAGGAACACTTCATGGATTTTACAGATGATTATGCAACATCGTATTGAGCCACGATTGTGACCGAATTAAAAGCCAAAGACGGAATGAATACTATCGATCAACTGCCGTATTCATCAGATTTGGGTCCGTGTGATTTTTTCTTGTTCCCCAAACTGAAATTGTCGCTCCATGGAACCTGTTTTCAGTCGGCCGAACAGTTAAAACAAAATTCGTAAAGAAGCTGAATGCCATCTCGAAAAGTGCTTATGAAAAGCATTTTGAGGACTGGAAAAATCGTTTGCATAGGGGTATTACATCTGTTGGGGATTTCTTTGATGGCGATAAAATAAATTGATGAATAATTAAATATTTTGCATTTTATTTACAATTTCCGGATACCTTTTCTTTGCAATTTATATATTGATACCGCTGTTCTGACGATAATGAAGCGGGAATATTTTTTGTTTAAATCTAAATAGTTCTCTGAGGATCTGAAATGCACATAAGCACCAATTATAGCTATTTTAATAGTCTCAGGGTTGTAGTCTTCTTATTATGACGATTTCGGAACAAATATTTAGAGATGACGGTAAAACCTCTCTGATAATACAACAAGCATTGAAGACACTGTGCTACAAATCGAAAACCTCTCTATATCATAGAGAAGGTTGATAACTAAAGGAATGAAAGTGTGTCGGTATCTGTCTGTCTGTCGATGTCTCTATTTCTTATGCTGTTTACGTAAGGGTTAAAGTTTAATCTCCCGTTTCTAATTAAGAGTTCATGATGTTTGATTTTTTAAGATATTATATAAAATTACCGAAAACTACTTTGTCCAACAAGTGGTTAATTATTTAGGCATCTAGATTTCACTCCTACTTCGTCAGCTCCAATTTTGAAAACTTTTTTATAATTTTCTAAATTTTTTATCAAAATAAATGTTCAGGAAAAAATATTTACCTTCTCTTAATTGTTAATATTCCTTTGCAACACCATACATTTAGTTGATTCCTGCTTTTGTTTTTTTATTTATTAACCGAAACTCACTAACTGTAAAAGGCTTATCGCAAACGAATTTCAACTGGGGTAACAACCATTTGCCTTACCTTGTAATTGCAAATTGGAAAACTTCATTTCATTTGCGGCATATTCATAACTGCATTCATATGTGGCATGTGCCTTTACGCCCGCAAAGGCGACCAACTTCTATTAGAAGCAAACGCACACATACATACACGTATAAATATTTGTTAATACTTACACACACACACACAAGCGAGTGCTTCCCTTACAAACTCATATTTCCAGCGAAAAGGCAAGCAAACTGACGCGTTGCAATATTTGTGTGCACATAACCGTAAATAAGTGTTTACAACATGCATTGCCTATGTATGTGTACTCCCGGTGTTTGTGTGAGTGCGTGTTTTGCATATGTTGTTGTTTTGCTTGTTTTCAATTTCCGTTTCAAAACAATTTTGTGATCTGCGTAAAAGTTTTCATCAAGATTGCAACATGTTGCACTCAAATTGCAGGCAGCGCATACACATACATATGTATATGGTAGTTGATATCAGTGTGTCACAGGCATATCAATGGCTCAATGGAGAGCATAACATTTTGAATGAATGAGTTTATAAATGAATATCGACTTATGCACTTTTGTGCTCCCACACACACACATACGCATGCTTTATGCATGACAAAATGCACGGTTGCTTTTGTGATTCCCTGTTTGTATGTCAGTTTAAGTAATTCTGTTGCTGCTGCAAACGCTGCTATTGAATATTGCCTTTCGAAACTTTGACATAAATTCAGTGAAAATAACAGTAAAATATCTGTCCGTTGCATTTAGAAAATAATAAAAATGGAAACTTGTACAAAGCTTTGCCATTTCACCGGCACGCCAGGGTTGTAAGAGGTCAATTTAATCGAAGCATGCTCAAGGCAACTCAGAAGTGTTCTACTTTCAATTTTGTTCAATTTCATTTTTGTTTCATTTCATGTCATTTTTGGAAGCGTAGCGTATGGCAAATAAATTTGAATATATTACTGCTACAGGTAATAGCACTTTGTTTTGAAAATATGTTTTATAGTAAGCTTACATTTTTGAGCACAAAATATGGAAAATAATAGCACCAAAAGACTTCACTAAGAAGGTATCTACAGTTGGATGCTAAAACTCTTAATGAGTTCCTTCATAGGCACTGGACAAACACCAACTAATATTTGAACACGAAATATGTGCGTTTTTCGTTCATTCCATAGTGATCCAGAACAGACTCTAAGACTACCGCAAATCCTCCATTTTACCTTTGAAAAGCTGCAACTAGCCACTGCAGCAAACACTGGCAAGCTCAAGACCAACAAATAACCCAGCCCGGACGGAATCCCAGCAGTATTTCTAAAAATCGTCGCTGCAGAGCGACCGGCAGTACTATTGAATATATACAACGCCTGCTATAAGCCGGAATCTTTCCTGAACCCTGGAAAAAGCAACGGCTGGCTAATCAATAAAGCAAAAGGAGATCCCAACTTGCCATCAGCATACCGTCCACTATGCATGCTTGACACTGCGGGAAAGCTCTATTAATGGCTACCCAGACTCGAAGCGGCTATCAACGAAGCTGGAGAACTCTGCCTCAGACAACACGGCTTTAGACCCGGCAGATCCACTCTATGAGCTATAAACTGCATCATTTAAAGTGTAGAAAGCGCCCAGCGTAGATGGCTAAATACAAAAAATAGTGTTGTTGGGGACTTTAGGTGACCGAAATGCTTTCAACAGCGCTAGCTGAGTGAATATGATGGACGCTCTCGGAAAAAGCTCGAAAAACTGCTGTACCAAACTAGAGATGGATCACGGTAGATAGCGGACACGCCAGGAACAGCATCAGGATCCATTCTAGGCCCAGATAATGTTTAACATTCAATATGTGGAAGGAAGAAATATGCATCGATGATATCATCGGCCCGTAAACCACACAAAACCGTTGTTTTTTTTTCTTGAAATGACAGCTCTTAAATCTCTTCAGGTTATTCTTCAAGCCAAATGTGACGATTTTGCTTGTTTACGTACGTATTGAAATTTGGATCGAAAATTTGTGATTTTCTTGGAACTTTGCAAGAGGACATAGAGCGAAGTAATGTCGCTTGGGAAGATCCAGCGGCTTCAGTTTTTGTATAAGTATTTCGTGCGCTTTCAATTTAAGTTCTTGACATAAAATACGCCAAGTCGTTCAATACGTCGGTCCGAGTTTCTACGAACGGCACTGAATCGACTCTCCATGGGATTCGAGTACACTCTCAGCTACGGCTGATATATTTGCTTCATTGTGTGCTGGATGTGGTCTATTCGGTCGAATATTATCCTGGAATGAAAGTGACTGAAGGGGTCGGACGAGACCATTAGGCATCGTATGGGCACGAACGGGCCTGGTGAAACAAGGCTGCAGAATTATGGGCACACCCCCTTAAGCCTAGGCTGAAGTGTACAGGCGGCTCCATTATAGAGTGTGGATGCCTGACGACCAATGGTGGTTGTATGTCGTCGAAAATCGAAGAACGAATAGCGGAATTGTCTTATATTGAGATTCTACACACTCATTTGCTTAGCACTGCAGGAGTCTTAGCTAAAAATTAGTTAGGATAGTCAGCAAAGAGGATTCTCAAATGGATTCATGAAAAAAATATTAGTACGTTAGATTGGTCTCGGTCACCTGTATGGTATATTGAAAGAATCGGTCGCGGGCGAAATCGACTCAATGAGATTGTTATGGCCTAAGGTGCAGTAGATGCGCAAACATACTCAAATTTCTATTTAAGTATGCCGAAAAGAACCAAAGCCGTCCATAATAACTTTTTTAATAACTTGACTGAACTAACTCCATAAATCAGCTCTCCACTAATTGCCATCACACGCTTCGCGTCAACTCATTAAAAAGAAATCGATAAACTTTTCTGCTCTGATTCCATTTGTCGTCATAATTTTGCTGGCAGAATTCCTGCAAGTTGACCCAGAACACTTGTAACCCATAAACTGTAAGTGAAGCAAGTATAATGTCACAACAAAAACACATAAATTCCGCTGTCATACACATTGCCACACATACCACATACCACATAGCGCATGCGGCATGCCTTATGCGGCAATAAAGATCTTTATTTTTATACTTTTACAACATCATAATTTAGCGCAGCCAAATGTAATCAGCCGCTACTAATCGCTGCCGCAAACTAAAGGCAACAAATGGCGAACAACAACAAAAACAAAAATTGTATAAAAATAAAAATTAAATGTAGTCGTAAAAATATTAGAGCAAAATTTGCAACGCAGCGCTATAACACGTACTTCGGTATGCGGTTGCATGCCACACTCTTGGCTGGGTTGTAAAAGCAGTACTTGCCACCGCCATAATAACCCATACTTATGGCAAATGCAGCTAATTAAATTTCGCTAATAGCGCTCATAAAAGCAACAACCAACCGAAATGGGGTGTGCCGACGCCGAACACCCCCTCCACCACCACCCCATAGTAATATAGCTGAATTGTTTGTTGCAAGTGTTAAATAACAGAAAAAACGCAGGGAATTTAATAACCGGGAATTATGTTGGCCAAATTACATGCAAAGACAGTCGTTTAAATGGCGCCAATTGAGGTGCGAAACAAAACACAACAAAACACCAACAACTACAAAGTTGTTTAAAAAATCGAAAAGCAACTAACTGTTGCAATGTGGCGTGGCAAATGCCGCCGCCAGCGGCTGCGCTGTGATCACAAATCACTTTTATTGCACTCGCAGCAGCGCTGTGTAAGCTCAGCTCAGCTGCCAATGCCGCGCGTAACTTGATCGGCGGCTGCAACTTAGCATTGTACGTGTCTAGCCGTATGTTGCATGCGGCGGCGCTTAATCTTAAATCAACGCTTAAGCGCACATAATTAGCGTACTTTGATTTGAGCGCACAACAAGTGCTGTGCGGCGTGCGCGTCGGTCGGTTTTTCCTGTTCGTTGTCGGTCGGTCGGCACAGTTGAGTAGTTGGCCGATTGCTAAAGGCCAAATTGTTCTGTTGATGCCACCGATATGAGCAAAAGGTGTCGGCGAAACGATTAATGTTAATACATGACAAGAAAATGTTTGGAAAATAGAATGAAAAGTATATTTATGACTAGTAATGGTACTGTTATGAGTACGAAACATAGTAGAGGGGATGAGGAAAGCTTTGTAGCATGCCATTGTGAAACCATATGAGTTACATAGTTTTATAAAGAGTGTGTTGAAGATCGGAGACTTCAGTACTTAGATTACAAAATGAAGTTTCAGTTAAGCGAATGATCTTTTCCTCGCTGATAAAAATACATTTTGTCCTATCATCTGATCAAAACTGATCCTGGTGAATTTTAACCGCAAGACGCAAACCAAATCGAGAAACTTTTGAGCTGAGAAAACTTCTGTTTGTTCGCTACCATTATATTTTGAACTATATTTCATTTATATAAAGATTTTACTAACAACTCTCGTGGTTGCCAGCCTGAAATTTTGAAACATTTGCCGGAATTTTAGTCTTCTGTTAAAACCAATTCAAGCTTTAAGAATAAAAATCCACATAAAAGGTATTGCATCTAAATTTCTGGGTCATAATTCCACATGAAATATATTTCTGACACATTATTGTGAACTTTCAAAGTGTTCTCTCATAATGTTTCCAAACGCCAAGTTTATTTGTATTAATAAGATAATGAGAAACCGAATTCAAAAGTATTTTGTTTTCTATCCCGACCATACTAGCACTGAGCTCGCTAACTGTGCGCTCAAAACTATTGAAGGAATGTCTGTGCTCAATAGAAATAGCATGAAGACACGTTTGGATTCTTGATCATAGTTGACGCTGGCAACTCCAAAGTAACTTTGCCTCGCTCACATCGAAATGGGATCGGGCTGGATTGCCATTGGCATCTTCTATTCAAGCGCTGATGCAATTGTAGGTGTTCTTACACTGTCCAATAGGCAATAATGCGGTAAGGCTAAAAAACTTATCAAAGTTGTATAGAAAGGTGAGCTGAAATATCTGCACAATCTGACCTTCGACGAACCAGAAGACATAGCCGAACTGACATTTGTCTGAACAAATTTGAGATAAGAGCAAAACGCTTTTTCGATTTGTAAAGGTTTTGTGATTTATTATATAGGAGGGTTTGTTAACACAACGGACCAGCTGTCCAAGTAAGACTCTGTTAAGATCGACCTGCCTTTTAGGATCGACTTGACTTAACCCGTATCCCGTTAAAGGATATTTCCAGCAGTAAAACATTTACTTCAGAATTTTCAAAGGAAAAAAGATTCGCGATAAAAGGAAAGTGAAAGTTTATTGGTTAATATTGTTTCAAATATAAATTCACTTCTTGAACAAATTTAAATCTTATAACAAATTTTCATAGCAATTGTTCAATTTTAAAATTTTTCTCACGCTTCAAAGCAGAGATCTAACCTCGACAGCGATCTACTAGACGTTAGAATCGAACAAAGACATTGGGGGTCGCATCGGGGGATCATGTTATAGGGGGGAGTAATTTGAAGAACAATTGTTCCCATTTTGCCATTATTTGCATTTTACCGCGATATAAAGCTAAAAATATCCTAATAACGTCACTAGTTAAAAGGGTTGTTTTTTCATTCCAATATAGTCGACGAATATTGTTCCCTGGACAAATATAGCAGCCATCATCCTAAAAGCAGCCAACTGCCTGTTACAACTTTTCACGATTTACATTAGGTTCATCGTGTGCAGTCTTCACGGACCTCGATTGAAATACGGTGTAATGATAGAGCCATAATGTCACAAAAATTAGAGGTTATTATGATCCAACATTTTCTGTCAGAATAATCAAGTATGGATTGTTCAAATGCCGAGCTCGGCTAACAAACAGATTGTTTGTGCATACTTTAATATTAATAATTGTAGATCAGCCTCATTTCACGGTCATCCACACAATTTTGTTAATTATGTTTTACCCATGTCTTTGAAGGTTATATCTAATTATAAAAAATATGAATATATGGATCCGATTGTGATCGTAGATTCTCTTAGAAACGAAACGAACTGCCTGGTACCGAAATCGGCGGTTCCAACAAAAAAACAGAAAAAAATAGTAGAGTAAATTGTATAAGTACATATATATTTTTCTCGTTAAGAGATTTATATATATTTAAAAAGTATACAGCTATGAACAAAAAATTGTAAGACTTTGTTCATAATTTTAAAATACTTAATTTATTCTTCAAAATCTATGTCGTCCCCTTCACTTTGGCCCCAATACACTTGAGCCAACGTTTTTTCTAATCCTCAAAACAGCTGCTAAAGTCATTTTCCGAAATAGCCTTCAATGCGCGTAGCGATTCACGTTTAATGTCTTCAACTGACTCAAAACGTTTTCCCCGGAGCGGCCGTTTGATTTTGCTGAATAGCCACAAATCACACGGAGCTAAAGTAGATGAATACGGTGGTGACGGCACGACATTGGATGAAAATCTGCCGAAAAACTAACGAAGAATCAATGCAGTATGCGCCGGTGTATTTTCGTGGTGCAAAACCCAAGAGTTCTCGGCCCATACTTCTGGCCTCTGTTTTACGAACATCTTTGCGCAAACGATGTATTATCCCCAAGTTGTATGTATTCCTTGTTGATAGTTTGGCCGATCGGATAGAATTCGGAGTACACCACACCTCGATAATCGCAGAGAACTGTGAAAGTAACCTTGAATTTTTACCTACTTTAAGGTGATTTTATCGGCATTGGCTCACCTTTGTAGCAGTATGCCGCCGATTGATTGTCTGTTTCCGGGTCGTAAGCATAGATTCAAGACTCATCGCCAGGGACAAAGCATTGTTTTTGGAACCAATCGTGCTTTCACTTTTCTTAGACCTAAATGATCTTTCCGATATTCCAACGATGCAGGTACGACCTCTGACTGTTAATCCTCGATTCTCAAGCACCAATTAATTTATTTTATTGATCTGTTGATCATCAGTTGATATTGATGGTCGTCCTGAACGCGGCTCGTAGTCAACGCGTTTTCGACCCTCTTCGTATAGTTTGTACCAATCAAAAGCACTTGCTCGCGACAAACAATCATCCTTGAAGGACTTTTCCAAGATACTGAACGTTTCAGAACTTCAGAAACTTTTGATGTGACATTTGGCATTGATGTCACTGACATTCATATCAACCTAGCAAAAAAAATTCGACAAATGAGTTTTCACACGAAATTTTTATTAAAAGTCTTACTATTATTTTATTATTATTTCTGTTTTTTTTTTGGAAATTATGTGTGTCTCAAATGCCTCCAAAAATGTATTTGCTAATTTCTTAATACCACACAGCCCAGCTTCATGCCGCTTTGCGCGCTTTCATAACTTTGCGTAGGCGTAGGGGTTCACCTACATTTACCGTTAGGTATTACGTTACTTGCGAAATAAATAACTCATACTGACTTGACGAAAAATTGCATGGTGTCAGTTTAATAAATGTACGTAATTACTAATCATTATTTAAGCGGCTTTTAAAATTCCATAATGGCGCCATGAAGGTGGTCACATGACTAAGCTGGTCGTTAAAATGGTGTGCATAAAATTTAAGTTCAAAATATTGCAAAAAAATAGTGCTAATATACATACTACATGTGAATATACTTAAAATCAGAAACAAAAGAAAAAAATAAATAACAGCAAAAATGTAAAATATGAAAAAAATAGATAAAGAAAATATATTACAAAAACCAAGTGGCGCCTAAAGAGACAATGATTTAACAAAACAGTTGTATCGGAACTCACATATGTATATAAATGTATATACATATGTATGTATATATTCAAATATGAAAAAAAAAATATTTACAAGCATGTTTAGGGTTATTAACATATGGCAAGTAACGTGAAAATAGGCCAAACTCATATGAATATCGAAGCAGACTCATAGAACACCCCCCAAACTAAAGCCAAGCACCAACTTAATCTGTGGCATGATTTGGCAGCAGGAAAAGCAATAAATTTAAAAAAAAAACTTAAAGCTCTGCGGAAATCAGAAACAAAATAAATTCCCAGCAGTCTGAAAGCGAACACAAACACACAACCACTTGGCAGTCTATGCGGTGTCGCCAAATCCTCCATTGGTATGTGCCACATTTGTTTGTGGCAGCTTATGTGCATATATCAAATTTTGTCATTCATCATTTGCATGCAACAACACAAATTAACAGCAACAAGATTAACAAGACATTTGTTAGGGAATTAAAATCGACGCCGAATAGACAAAGGCTATGTGTGAGAGAAATTGTTAAATAATGAATTTAATTAAAGGAAATCCATCGCGCGATAATTCCGCATGAAAATTATAGTTATGCGTATTCACATATAGAAAATAATAATAATCACTTGAGAAAATACTGTAATGATCTTTTTTTGACATTTCCCTCGCCTGACAGCTGCACCGAGTTCGACGATGCGAGGGCCGCCAGCCCTCCGACAGCGCCAATATTGCCACAGCGCCGCAATTGTAAATCGCATCAATGATGTGACACAATGGCTGGCAAATAAATGCAGAGTTGTCCACTCATTGCCACCCTCTCTCTCGCGGCGCAAATCATAAATTTAATATTCATATTCCGGCACAGAGTTTGACTCGGAAAGCGGTTAATAAGTGTGCGCGGGGATATGTATGTGCTTATTTGTGAACGCGCATTGTTGTTGGTCGCTGGCTTTGTTTGTTGCTGTAATCATGTTCATATTGTTGTTTTTGTTGTTGTGTGCGTTTATGACAAGCGCAAGTGTCAGAAACCGCATAGAACTATTAATCAAAATCATTTCTTTTACAAGAACAATATGCTTGTTTGTTGTTGGAGTACAATAACCCTCGTGGTATAGTTCTCTTCATTGATTTGGCGATTGCAGTTTATAAGTTACTAGTTGTTGTTCTTGTTACTTTTTGTAAGTCGCATGATTTCAATTGCGAATATTCACAGGCGGAAGTTTGGAAATCGAGCTTTTTTCATACATAAAGGGTGATTTTTTAAGAGCTTGATGACTTTTTTTAAAAAAAAAACGCATAAAATTTGCAAAATCTCATCGGTTCTTTATTTGAAACGTTAGATTGGTTCATGACATTTACTTTTTGAAGATAATTTCATTTAAATGTTGACCGCGGCTGCGTCTTAGGTGGTCCATTCGGAAAGTCCAATTTTGGGCAACTTTTTCGAGCATTTCGGCCGGAATAGCCCGAATTTCTTCGGAAATGTTGTCTTCCAAAGCTGGAATAGTTGCTGGCTTATTTCTGTAGACTTTAGACTTGACGTAGCCCCACAAAAAATAGTCTAAAGGCGTTAAATCGCATGATCTTGGTGGCCAACTTACGGGTCCATTTCTTGAGATGAATTGTTGTCCGAAGTTTTCCCTCAAAATGGCCATAGAATCGCGAGCTGTGTGGCATGTAGCGCCATCTTGTTGAAACCACGTGTCAACCAAGTTCAGTTCTTCCATTTTTGGCAACAAAAAGTTTGTTAGCATCGAACGATAGCGATCGCCATTCACCGTAACGTTGCGTCCAACAGCATCTTTGAAAAAATACGGTCCAATGATTCCACCAGCGTACAAACCACACCAAACAGTGCATTTTTCGGGATGCATGGGCAGTTCTTGAACGGCTTCTGGTTGCTCTTCACCCCAAATGCGGCAATTTTGCTTATTTACGTAGCCATTCAACCAGAAATGAGCCTCATCGCTGAACAAAATTTGTCGATAAAAAAGCGGATTTTCACATTTCGAACCGAACACTGATTTTGGTAATAAAATTCAATGATTTGCAAGCGTTGCTCGTTAGTAAGTCTATTCATGATGAAATGTCAAAGCATACTGAGCATCTTTCTCTTTGACACCATGTCTGAAATCCCACGTGATCTGTCAAATACTAATGCATGAAAATCCTAACCTCAAAAAAATCACCCGTTACATATATAATACTAATGCTTAGAGGAAAAGCTGAATTGGGTCATGGGTTGGATTTGGAATATTCTATATAATAAATAAGCTAGCATCAGCGCTAATGTTTTAAAAATCATGAAGAACAACATCTAGTCTAACTCTGGGATCATTAGTGTACAAATGTCCGATAAATTGGGAAATTGTATTCAAAATATTGGTCCTAGAACAATATTCGTTTTTTTTTCTTCAAAAGTGTAACGTCAAAGTATTTCCCGTCTAACAGCCGGTTTCACGAAACTGATTTAAGTGAAAATTAATTTATTTCAGTTTCACCATTTGACTTAATTTTTATTTAAATGGTCACCCTTTGCCATTTAAATATTAATTAAATACTGTCATATGCAACTATGTTAACGTTTTCCAATCAGCTGATTTGCAAGTGGCAAAAGATAAATACTTATATTGTAAAAAATGGAATCTGACGACGAAAGTGATATGGAGTGCGAGATTTTAATAAATATATTTATAAATCGTCGCTCTCGTATAATGAGGGAAAGAAAAAATTTTTTTTATATATTATGATGACGTTGATTTTCGGGATAGATTTCGTCTAACTAAACAGTCTGCTTGGATGATACTCGAACTAATTAGGGACAAAATCCAGCACAAAACTAAGAAGTAAGTATACAAGAAAGTATTTCCAATTAAGAGTTATGTTATTCTTTGGAAAATATTGCAGAAATGGTGCTGTGTCTCCCGAATTAATGCTTTTAATAACATTGCGTTTCTTTGCAACTGGCTGTATGCAAAGAACTGGCGGTGACCTATGTGGCGTTTCAAAAAGTTCTTCCTGTCGCGCAATAAGGAGAGTGTGCCACAACATTTCATTGTTAAGATAACGCTTTGTAACCATCCCATTGGAATTAGAAAGTCAAAGAGAAATTCAGAGACAATTTTATAAAATTGCAAATTTTCAGTACAATTTATTTGTTTACATAAATCAGCTGTTATTCTTACTAACATCCCTGCTTTGTCATTTTTGGGTTGCCAATTATGAATAATGGTGAAACGCTGCAAACTTAAGTGCAAAGTTAAATAAAAATCAAAATTAAAATTAAATGAAACTTAATTTTCACTTAGAAAATTTCGTGAAACCGGCTGTAAATCTAACATTTTTATATATTGTTACCAGTTTGTAGATTCCATCCCAAAAGAAGTGCGTCGGCTTGGGGGTCAAGCAAATTTTTGATACCCTGTTTTAAGTGAGGCCGTGTTGCACCGACTTGAACAAATGGTAGCCAGAGGGAGGAAGGGCTATAAGAACGGTTAGGTACATCTTTCCAACCGCTGTATTCCAAATAATTCTTAACCGGTCTTGAAAGATGATGCCATATGTCATATTAGAAAACCATTGTTTAATGTCTAGCCACAAATTCCGGACATTTCTTCGGCAATCTCTCGCTTCATTTTATGAAGTCCTGTCTGACCAAAAGTTAGAGTATTTGTGACTTCTACCAATAATCCTTTAGAATTGTCTTCTATGTGGTTTGCACGTGTCTATAAAGCGATGTTTATCTGCTTTTAATTCCTAAATCAATTCCAAGAATCTTAGCTTACTTTGCAGAACATGTAACCGACTCATTTTATATTTCAAAAATGGTCTACGAAAATCGTCAACAGCAATATCAATGAGGAACGTATGATAAACTTCGGAGTTATCCTCAAGAAAGGAAGGGCCCAATATTTTTGGCTTATTCTTCTCTACACAATTTTTGATACCCTGTTCTGATTTGAACTTTTTTCCAGTAAATGCGTTCTGCATCAGCCGGAACAAACGATAGGCCAAACTTCTTTCCCGCTGTATTCCAAATAGTTCAATTTGATGAGTTGTTACCAGTAGCATTTCCCTTTAATGATTTCACCCCGTTTTTGATGACTTCCGGTTGAGGTATTCTTCATATTAAAGTAACGAAGAAGACCTCCACGCATTTTTCAGGCACAACCATAGCGAGGATTATGGTGATATGGCTGATGTGGCTTCGAACGAACGACCTTATTAACTCCAACGAAGTACGTACATATGTACATATATCCCAAAAAAACTCTAATAAACATTTTTGTAGCATTGTGCTGTTAGCCGGTTTAACTCTATTGAACTCCTGGGCTGATATAAATTGATCCGATTACATAGATTCGACTGATGTGGAACCCGAATTTCGAGTAAATCTTCCCATCCGTTGCGGCTTTCATCGTTATAAACTCAAAATGTTTTCTTTCTAATAATTTAAAAGTTATTACTGACTATATATATCAGCGATTAACACTAGTAGTTACTAATACACATACCCCATCCTAAACTGATCAATGAGCTATTCCAATGAGGTATTTTAAGGACATCCTTCACATTATTATAACTATGTACATTGGTAAATGGACCCAAAGGGTAAAGCAAACAAGCATTTTTTGGTGACAACATATCAACACCCCATATAATATTCAAGAGATCTCATACTAGATTACAATTACGACCATTTTAAAACAAAGGAAATTACAAATTACAGTCTATCAGCTGGTCAGCATTGAATATCGAATTGAAGTATTATCGAAAAATTGATCAAACCACCAAAAATTAATAGCGTCTCCTTCTCCGGTAAAGTTATAAATGACATTTGTGACAGAACTTTGTGCAACAAAGTGTGACAGCATAACAAAAGAATTGAATTTGAATAAAATTGCATTCAGAAGCAATGAGCTCGATGCAGTGAATCGGAATGAACAAAATTTAAAATTACTCACTTTTAATTGACACGTGGCCAACTGACATATGTAATTTTTCGCGAAGGCTAAACAAAATAATAGTGAACTAAAATAATGCAAAAACTGATATGCTATGATATATGTATGTACAAATACAAAGCATATTACTGGTTAGGAAGTTTAGGTGGTTATCAACGAGAGGAAGTTAGATGTGGTTGACGTTATTTCCTATACACTCATACTATATAACTAAGAGCAAGGGTTAGAAAGGCAACCATAACAGATTTCTGCTCTCGGATTATTTTATTTTTATCTTATTTTCTTGCGATCCTTTACTTCCGTTTTACTCCCATTTTGTAGAACTATATAGTTTAATATTTATTTTTCAAAAGCTGGCAACTCTGTTTAAAATGTTTTTGATATAGGTATTGCTAAATTTCCAAATTATCTGTATTTTCATATCAATTCCTAGTTGTCAAATTGAAATAAATTTAAGTTTTCGTACAAGTGGCAACTCTCGGTAAATATTTTTGGTGTCAATATAAATTTCTGGTGGCAACTCTGTTTAAAATATTTTTGGTATAGGTTATTTCATATCAATTCTGAATTGTCAAGTCGAAATAAATTTATGTTTACATACTGGTGGCAACTCCCGTTGAAATATTTTTAATATACGAGTAATTTTACTATAAATTAGTGAAAATCTTTCTTTTAATATAAATTGATAATTTTTAATTTGAAATAGTTTTAATTTTTTATACTGGTGGCAACTCTGACTGAAATTTTTTTGGTATAGTTATGTTTTTCTTTTATTTGACATTTTTTAATCTGAATCTGAATTCACTAGTCAATAAATTTAATTTTTCTGACAGGTGGCAACTCTAGTTGAAATAGTTTTGATTTAGACGTAGTACATATTTCTCAAATATTTTTCATATGAAATTAATTGGTAATTTTTAAACTGACACAAATTATATTTTCAGCAGGTGGCAACTCTGGCTGAAATATTTTTCATATAGAAGCACTATTAGTTTCTCGAATATTTTTCATATGATATCAAATCTGAATTTGCAAGTCGAAATACATTTAATTTTTCCGAAAGGTGGCAACTCTGTAAAAATATTCAAAAGCAAGCCGTGGGCTAACTATTTATGACTAAAGTTCAAACAAGTTGAGAAGTGGTTATAAGTACACAGTTCATTTTAGCACAGAGTATAAATATAATATATTATATACACAGAAATATTTCTAATACATGTACATATGTATATGTGTGTATGTAGCTAATAACCATTAAATAAAAATGACAAACCGTTTGTGCTATTTAATGGTTCTTTTACATTTCGATCATAAATAAAGATAATATTTTGCAAATTTTTAGCAACGCATGATTGCACTGCAGACACACCTGCTGAGTTTGCTCACGGCTATTTATACAACATAAGCGCGTGCATACATATTTACCTAAGCACGAGCGGTCTCGAAAAACTTTAGAGGGGAGATTGATTAGCTAAATAATTTTTTGATAACGATGACATAAATTTGAATTAAATTTTTGAAATTCTACAGATCCTATTGCACAGATAAATATTTTTTGTACATAAAGTACTCGTCTCGACTTCGCTTAACCTCTAATTAAAACACCATTGACCCCTAGAACGTATTATGTTTTGCACACCTCTTTTCCTCTACGCCCATTTAATTGTATAAATGCATTCAATGTTTTATACAACGCGAATATATTAAAAAACGGTATTCAGCTGTCAATATTATTTGTGTTCATTTTTGAATGTCAGTTAGTATTAGTGTTAAAAATGTAAATATTGCCTGCTTTTGTCATCAAAATAAATTAACTAAAATTTCAGCTGTCAAAAGAGAGTTCACACTTTTTGTGTAAATGAGTATTTATAAATGAAAATGCAATGCAATGCTACTTCCACTAAATTTTCAAACCACATTAAAATGGGTGAGCTCTTACATTTTATGTAAATCATATGATGCATAGTTTCACAGATTCTTAGAGAGATCCACTTAATAAATTTATCAATAAACTCGAGCAGTTTGCGCCAGGTAAAGTTGTGGGTCAAAGAAGTTCAAACTATGGGTTAGGTGTGGTTAGATCGGGACTTCAGGGAGGTTCAGATAGAGTTGAAGATATGTAAGTGGGCTGAAGGGGAAACAGGCGAGGAGAAATTTCATATGATTTCATTTACCATATTATTACCGTAGGACTATATAAGTCAATTAAGATATCAGCATAAAAAAAAGCAAAAACCTTAACTTACCGAAGCAGGAATACAGTTTGTATTATAGCTATATGGTACAGTGATCCGAACTAGAAAGTTTTTCAGATATCTTAGCTATTCCTCGAAAAATAATCCCTGCCACATTTTGTGAAGATACCTCGTCAAGTATAAAGTGTTTCATACTTGAACTTGGTTTTAATTGTTCAGTTTGATTTCAGCTATACGCTATAGTGGTTCGATCTCAAAAATTTATTGAGATATTTTAGCATTGCCTCTCCCTAGTGCTGCTTTGCATCGTCCTTGACATTTTGGAATAATTCGTCAGCATTTTTGTTTAATTTCTTTTCCAAGCATTTTTGACCCAGAGTTTTTCAGTTGGATTTAAGTCCGGACTCTAAGCGTGACAATCCAAACCCGTCAAGTTTTCGGATTAAAATCAAGCTTTAATACTCCTGGCAGTGTTCTTGGGGTCGTTACGCTGCATAAAAATTTAATGGGCATTCTTGTATTCCTTTACAAGTGGCTTCATTGTACGCGACTATGTATCTTTATATAAATACTGGTCTTTATCCATACAGTTATTCATCAATTAGGTACCTACACCCTACCACGAAAACGCTGTCCAAACCACAGTACTTCCTCCTCGACATTTAACCAGCTTTCAAGTAAATCCAGGGTGCAGTTTCTTGGTTAGTTGGCGTCGAACAAATTGTTTTCCATCTGATCCAAATAGATTAAACTTGGTTTCATCGCTTCACACCAATTACTATTGGTTCAAATATTGTATAAAGTCGGAGACATGCTCCTTTGCAACTTGTTTACGGCGCTTTAAGATTATGTTTGACTCGTGCGATTTTTATCTTGCAATGCATCCTCATAACCCATTTTAATAAAGGCGACGTCTGATGTTTTTTCAAGCTGAGGTCTTTGCTACTGCGAAAGCCGCGGAGCTGGTCTCTAGTGCACCTACAGGCAATGCCAGAGTCAGCATCTAATTTACAGCCAAGTGTCTTGGGAAGCAGGGCAGCACTGAAATATATTGGCAGAAGTGAGACACTCCACTTCTACTGGGTACTAGGCCACAAAGGCATCGAGGGCAATGACATAGTGATCTAGGGTCTCCACGGTATGATACAAGCCGCAGAGTCTGATAACATTCGCTTCAAGCGCAGGCATCCTAAAGGATGACTACTCCTCATAGAACTGGCAACTAAATTCCATCTGGTATCGCATACATATATAGATGTACAAATATATAAAAAACTCCTTTTTGATATTTTTAATAGCTTTATATTAATTAAATTGAGTCCACTTAAATTTTCCCTCCAGAACTATTTGTTTGTTGTTGATAAAATTTGTAAACTTGCAACAAAACAACAATAAACAAATGCATTGAGGGAAGCGAAACGGCAGCGAACAATGCGTGCACCGCCGCAGACATTGGTCAGAATCAGAGTCAAGCCAACCAGAACAACAACAGAGGAACAGCATCCGCGATAGCGCCCAGCGAACCCAGCGCCCTGCGGCTACTTTTCGTCATGTTTCGACCCTCGAGCCGACATTCGCGCGGCATACCAGCTGCAGACCAACAGACACACTCGTGCATACTCACTGTCTGCCGCAGTCGCAGCGCTCGCGATAATCAATCATAATCAGAAAAACTGTTGTCATCTATCAAAAAGCTATGCCGCACGCCGGCGCGCCGCGTCAGGGCGACAGTTCGACGTATCGTTTCGTCTCGGTCACAAGCGTTTATGACAGTTGCATTGTCTCGCTGTCGCATTGCATGTATTGCCATGTACAACAAATGTGCTGGATATAATTATGGTATATACATATGTAAGTCAATGCGCTGGCTGGTGTGACGGTGCTTCCCGTAAATGTCTAAATTCTTGTTGCAATTTAATGGTTGTTGCTGTGTAATGTAATGAGCGCATGAAATTTAATCGAATTAAATGGCTACTGGTCTCAATCAATTAGTTACATGTTTATGTTGTATATACTATACATTACTCCATGTGTTCGTCTGTCGTATGTTGGGGTTTGTCAAAGACAAAAACAACACTAATGAATTAAAGTAATTAACCGCGTCTGGTTTTAGGTAATTTACAATAGTATTACCAGCTGAGACTACGCCATAGACTTTATGTCGTTTATAACGAAGTCCAACAAATCGCAAATTTTTTTGAAGAAGATTATTACAGAAAGGACCAAGTTCCTTTTGATTGATTAGAATTTTGTTGTCAGAGAGCCTCCAAAAGAATAGTGAGAGCTTAAGTGAACATAACTCCAATTTTCTACTTATGTACCAAGTGTGATGAACTCTCCTGAAGCCCTTAATCATTGTTCTTAAAATTATGTTTCGCAGTCCGTCCAGTCCAAGAGTACAACGTCCGGCGTATTTAACGTGAGTTCCTGCTGACGGCAGCCTTACCCCACGACGCTTAAAAGCAGAGCGGATCAAATCAATGCGTTGATCAGCGCATTGGAATCAATACATTTACCACCATGGTAGGTAACATGGTACCAGAAGTAAGTATCCGGTAAGACCCCGTAGCCGAAACTACTAGTTACAAGTTGAGCTTCCGTACTGCTCTAGAGTGGTGACCAGGGGTTGGACCCTAGACTGCAAGCGATCTTCCGCCAGAAGAAGATGGTCCTTCGCATACGCACAATACTTACAAAGTGGCTCGTGCTGCGCAAGAGTCCATCATCAGATTCCACATATGTTTATGGACCACAGATGAAATACTGCGGGCAGCCACGAAGATATATTTATTGACATATTTCGTAACAACATTCTGGACATGAAACCACTCATCCTCTATACTACGTCCTTTCCTGAAACCATACTGCCTATCCAATCACATACATCGCTCCTGATCTTATCAAGGGACTTCAAAAGAGGAATTTTTTTAAATGGCCTTCCACAACCTTTTGCAGATTTCTCTGCTCAAACCATCAACACCTGGGGATCGTTTAGTCCTAACTAGGACAAAGACGTACCCAACCTCCCCATTATCTAATGGAGGGACAAATAGTCCTAGAGTACAGTCTTCGGGCTCCTCTTCATTACTTTTGGACAATAAAATATGTTAGGTTAGGACCGATGGCAGATCCAGAGATCACACGTGGACTGCTATATACCGTCCTTTGTGAAGCAAGAAAAATAAAACTCCTGTATCCGAACTTATAACTCGTCAAAGCGCCTTGTGGCCAATACAAATGTGCTTAGGCGTTTGTTTTCTATTCACACCAGCTCCGTCGAATATCTGGAAGCGAGAGCTTGCAAGTTTTGAAACCTTGATCTCGCAAACGGATGACAAACAAGAAGGAAGTTTTCCTCGTCTTCTTTTATTTATCTTCTGCAACTGGCATCCGGTAAGGTTCTCTACTTTACAGCATGGACGCCGATAGGCAAACAGCTCACTGGATCTCTTACGATCGATCTTGGGCGAAAATCATTTTCTGACAGTGTATGGAAATGTGTAACCTAGCGATGCCAAATCTTCCGCGAAGCTCACCTATGCTGTAGTAAAACACAGGAGGAGAATAGAACACCGACTCGTTCGCATTCTACTGGTTGCGGGGCTTGCCAGCTCATCAGATTCATAGTTACCCGCGATTCCACTGGGGCCTAGCAACTACATCACAAAATGACTCGATACTATTTAAACCGAGACTATGCTTTCAATAACCAGCCCCGAACGCATGGTTTGTGAGCTCAAGGTTAGGGCCGATGCGATTGGATAGTAACTTCTCTGAAAACTGCACTGTGAAGTAATAAATTTACAGCTTTCTAAATTTGCAGGAAACCCAGCTTGAGAAACACTATAATGGTCATGAAGTCTGAAACTGAAGTTCTTATAGAGCGCCGGACAATAAGAAATGTACTGTCTACTATTATTCTTTTTTGACTTGGTAAGCTTATTTAACTATATTTTCGAGTCCAGATCGTTGAATATTTAGTCGGCAAATGAAAAAGAAGAGGAAGAATTTCTTTATACTCATTGTTCCCTTTAACTCAAGATACTTGACCCAACTTAAACTTCTAAAACCCGCCAAAGACATTCATGGAGGTAACAACCACCCCATTTGACTTAAGTCCTTGACACATGAGTGACTTTTTCATGTCTCAATAAGAAATGAAATAGCACAAGTCCACATCCGTAGAGTAATATGTGGATAAAGCAGCACCTCCCGTCTTAATTCGACCAAGCAATGGCGAAGGTGTGAGCTAGTTCGTCGAAGACCACTTTTTTCTTAGCTTTATAAGTCTTTTATCTGAAATTAGGAGTCAAATCGGCCGAATAATTCGGCATGGTACTGTTTATTGATCGTATCGTATTTCTTCAGATAGTTAGTGCAGATCACACCTTGAAAATCGCAAGCTTTCCGAGCACTAGGACCTGGTAGAGTTGACAGAAGGTTCTCATAGTAAGATCTACTTTTGGGCTGTATATTAATTCTATACAGAACCATGGGTCTCATGATTCGTCGATTGCAGAAACTCTTGTGGATTGGATAAATGGGTCGTTTATCTGAATTTTAACGTCAAAGCGGTCAAATAATTGGGCAAAGTACTGTTTATTGACCAATTTTTCCTTCTGTATATAGTTAGTATATATCACACCTTGTAAATTCAAGAGTTTCCCGCTGATAGAACAAGACATAATCTATTAACAGTGGTCGCATTCTTCTCATGACAGTAAAGGTTTCAAGCCCTGTGTGGCTTCTACCATTTACAGCTTTATAACTGTAAAAGTCATAGCTATATTATGTTATTATATTTACGACTTCTATTTGTAATGAAATAAGGAGCGCCAATATTTACGCTGATGAGCTTTTGAATTAACTCATCCTACTCGCTAAATAATAAATATCGCAATCATAACCACTTCATAATAGTAATTTGGAAAGAAATTTCACCCTTGACATATTGGACGGCAAAAAATTTCACACTTCCCCGAACGCCATTATTTTACTCTCACGAGCGATAACTCAATTACCAAAAGAGCTGCGGATGCATAGTCCAAAAGTTGTGCGCTACTGCCTTGCCACTATTCTACACGAATACACACACATACACTAATACTAGAGTACTACTCCGGCAGCGACATAATTCATTCTTACAACTTCATTTAAACGCTACGAGCAGCCGGGACAGAGCAGCGAGTGCGCTCCTTGTGACTTCATGGACTTACTGTCATCGTGGATCACCATGGAAGCTCGCGCTTGCCAGAGCCCATCCGCTTGCGCGTCATTTGATGGATTGGAATTGTCGCAGCTGCTGACATTACGTTGTGGCATGCCGCACTGTGACATTGGGGAGTTGCAAGTTGCATGGAATAGCAACAATAAAAGCAATGTCAAGGCATGGAGCCAAACGTTGGCAACAAACAATTGTCAATGCGAAGAATGCAAGTGAAAGAAAAGTCCCAAAGCTGCAAGAAGCTGAGAATGCGGAGAGAAGTGAGAGAAGTAGAGCAGAATAATAATAATAATGCGCACTGCTTAGCGTCGTATTCGGGTGACACGACTGGGAATGCCGCAAAGTGGCTGTGGAAATTACAAAAATGTCCATGGACAGCGCAGACAAAGGCGTGTTTGCAGGAAATGTGGGGCGTTGGTGGTTAATAAGAATGTCTGGACGGCAGTGGAATTTGAGTTGGGAAATCATGCTGCACTATGACAAAAATGCGACCCTGTTGATGTGATGTCATGCAACTAGACCAATTGATTATGAGAAATTGGGTTTGAATCTCTTAGCGTTCAAATATCACGGATTATCAGAAGATTATGGTAACAGATTCGAAAATACTTCGGATTTGTACGAAATTCCGATGACTGAGAATCGGAATCGCAGACTGGTAGTACGGTACATAATTAAAAACAATATACTAATTAAAGAGTTCATGAAGCTGGATCTGAAGTTGAACCACTTTACCTTGACTTAAAGAAGAAAGCATAGAGCTCTACTCGGTTTCTCAAGCAAACCCAATATATTTACATTTCCATTTTTCAGCCGTCCTACGGAATTATTCAGCCGTCCCAGTTCGCCAACATTTTTTTTTCGCCGATATTTTTTTATATAAATCTATAATAACGTCTTCTTAAGACATGATGTCGAAAGCTTTTAAATGATCCCTTAGCTATGAATTGCTTTTCTATTTTTCTCATTACAAACGGTTCCCAAAATACCGTGGCACTTCTAATTATGTTCGAGTTTGGACTACATAAGTTGGGAAAAGCTGGCTGCGAATTGGTATCTAAAGAGTCTAAGGTCAATATTTTCATTTATTTATCTTATTAAAAGGTTGGTGTTTAAATCTTCCGTCCTGCTATATGGTGCAGAGGCTTGGACGTTGACAACAACTGATGAGTCGGCGTTACGTGTTCTCGAGAGAAAGATTCTGCGCTAGATTTATGGTCCTTTTCGCGTTGACCACGGCGAATACCGCAGTCGATGGAACGATGAGCTGTATGAGATATATGTAAGACCTAGTTCAATGAATTGAGGGACAGTGGCTACGCTGGCAAAGCCATGTTGTCCGAATAGATGAAAACACGTCAGCTCTGAGAGTATTCGATACAGTATCCGCCGTGAGAAGCAAAGGAAGATGAAGACCTCCATTCCATTGGAAAGACCAGGTGGAGAAGGACCTGGCTACACTTGGTATCTCGAATTGGCGCGAAATCAAGAAAAGAAGAAACAACTGGCGCCCTGTTGGAAACTCGGCTATAACAGCGTAAACTGTGTCTACGTTCGGTTTTGGTTCAAATCAGCGTTCTTCGACCTCTAGGCCAATTGTTGAGCCTGTTCCGAAGGAAAATTTTTATTTTTCGATTACCATAAATACAACAGACAGACTCCTACCTACTGTGTTCAGATTTAATTATGCCTGACGTCTACAACAATAGTTGACCTAAGCCGCTGCTATCTTCAAACCGCCAGACTTCCTCAAATGCAGCTGCTCTCAGATATGAAAATTCATAACTATATCAGCGCATTTCCTGTTCGCGAACCGCATTTACCGCACAAATCCCAACCATTAATCAAATTAGGCAATAAACCGCCGTACAGATCCACCGCCGCTCAGCCGCATCTCATTACCGATGTGCGATTACCTGGGCGAGCAGTCATCATCGCATGACGGCGGCGGCGTCATCAAACCGAAGAATAAAGCCCGCACTCATCTCCAGACCAAAAATTGCAAGATCATCAGCGCAGCCGCTTTTGGCTCCCAAGCCGATCATCTTACCCGCTTGTTGCCACATGCGCCGGCCACTTATTTATCCTCGCGCGTCGGCGTTGCCTTTATTTATTTGTTACTCGTTGGCGCTTCGGCGCACACAGTAGCTACGCCATGCTCCACTTTTATTTGTAGGTCAAATTTGCGCTGATCTTTTCTAGCTTTCAAGTAGACTGCTTTGAGTTACTTGCTGCTTTCATTTACCCTTTTTGTTTCGCTGCGCTTCAAAGTGCTATTTTGTTTTTGTTTCCGCTGATCGCTGGTTCTGGCGTGTTTTGCCATTTTTGGCTTTCGTTTTGGTTGCCATTCGGCTCGGCGTGGTCGCTTTGACGCGTCATTTTTCAAATAAGGCACCGCTGAAAAGGCCACAACCTTTCCAAACAACGCCCGCTGCATGCCACAAATGCTTTTAATGGCGAATCCAAGTAATGCACTCAGTTGCAGTCGTTAATGCGCTTTAATTTATGGCAATCAGCAATTGGAAATTGCATGTAATCCAAATAACCTGGTATGTGTGTCAGTGGTATTGTGAAAAATAGTTACTCGAGTCTCATTTCCTTTAGTGGGCGATTAGCAGTTGTAGACCCAAAAACTCAAATGCCGTTAGGACAACTGGCTGAGAAGAGTTGGAAAAATGTAAATGTGGTTGTAATAGCTCCACCCCAAAAATGTTACGGTTGAAAAATACAGATCTGCTGAAACGTCTTTGGTATTGAAATAAAAAAAGAACCCTAAATCGTCAACCCAGAATTGTTTCTTAGATGGAAATATAGCTTATAGGAAAATACTTTCTATTTTTTTTAATGGTCGCTCTTTCTTCCTAGAACCTTTCGTTCACGCGTACCGGTAGCGCTCTTCAAACCTAGCCAAGAAATGTTGGTGCAGCACATACATTAACTCAGTGGACTGGAACCTTGATGTACTCGACTTTATTCACAAGACAGGAATTCTGGCAATCTACGCCAAATACCGTGGAATCAGCCTTCTGAATTTCTGGAATAAGGTCTTATCGAGTTTACTCTGTGAAAGACTGAAACCTATCACCAAAAAACTGATTGGATCTCTCCATTGTGGCTTCCGATTTGATAAATCAAACAGATATTTACGATACGCCAACTCCTGGAAAATACCCAAGAAACTCAAAACGAAACGTACCATCTTTTTGTCGATTTTCACCTCAATGATACAATGTTAGAATTTAGAAAAAATTAACTTGTCGTTTACCTATTAGGAATTTTTTTCTCAGACATTATTTCGGCTGTATCATACCGACTATGAGAATTCTAAACTCATTCTCTGCAAACGTTTTGTAATTTGACATAAATACAGGTGTCACAATGTTTTACTCAAAAGACCACCGGAGTAATATTATTTAAGTCTTGGCGCCACCAAATGGAATTAGAGCTAAAGCTCAAAGCCAAAAAAGCAAATTTAAGTAAATTGTTTTTAGCTCAGAGGGATTTCAATTACAGTGCACCATTCCAAATGCAAGAGCTGTTAAGACGCAGCTGCGTGGAGTTTATGGTTAACCCTTTAATGACGGAGTTTTTCAAGTTTTAAAAATTTCGTAATAGAATTTAAAGCAGCAAGGCAACTATATATAATCGTAGTTATAAAAGTATAGAATAAATTTATAAGTTAAGAGTTTATTGAAAACAAGAAAAAACGTTAACTTCGGTTGCACCGAAGCTAAATACCCTTCACAGGTGCATTTTTGTTAGTAACTATGTGTTCAGTTTGTATGGAAGCTATATGCTATAGTAATCCGATCTGAAAAATTTTTTTGGAGATAACATTGTTGCCTTAGAAAATCATATATACCGAATTTCGTGAATATATCTTGTCAAATGTGAAAGTTTTCCATACAAGAACTTGATTCCGATCGTTCAGTTTGTATGGCAGCTATATGTTATAGTGGTCCGATGTCGGCAGTTCCGACAAATGAGCAGCTTCTTGAAGAGAAAATGACGTTTGCAAAATTTCAAAACGATATCTTAAAAACTGAGGGACTAGTTCGTATATATACAGACAGACAGAAGGGACATACCTAAATCGACTCAGCTCAACATACTGATCATTTATATATATACTTTATAGGGTCTCCGACCCTTCCTTCTGGGTGTTACAAACTTCGTGACAAACTTAATATACCCTGTTCAGGGTATAAAAATATTCCAAAATTGGATGTATGGTATAGTCGACAAAGATCTGTCCATCATTTCGAATTCAGAACATAACGGTGTAACCTTCAGTAGCCAAACCAATTTTATGTATCTCCATAGCGTCTGATAAATTATTTTCTAAGAACATATAACCTGAAAAGCTGAATATTTCAGAGATAGAGTTTATAAGTACTGGTCTACAAAAATCTTGCAGAAACCTAAACAACTGGGTAGCGATCAAACAGTAGTTTATTTGTGGGTAAGATCATTATAAACGGTATAGTAAAACAAAATTCATTATTTATGAATTAAATTCCAGGTTTTATGGGTTTCTTGCTATTTTGAAGGTAATTTCATAACGCCACTCGCATGACAACCCTCGTTCCTATTGTCGAAAAACTTGAAGAATCGATCTATACCAACTTCCCTTGAAACTAAAATTTCGCCGCTAATCTTAATCGCCATAGTCAGGAACAAGTAGTGATCATTTAACTCGAAAACCAGACAATAAGTTGTATGCATAAGCACTTCATAAACAACAACAAGGTCTTGGAACTTCTCACGAAACCGCAGGAGTGATTTCTGGCATATGCCACCTGAAATAATGGCTCTTGAGTTAAAGAGAGGGTACGAAAAAAGCAAAAATAAAAACAGCTAAAGAGCGCGAGGAAGAAAGACACCAGAGTATAAAAGAATGGTAATCTATTTGAGAATCAGCGCTCAAAAACGATTGACACAGGGGTTGATTAAATATTTTGAAACCTGGGTTAATAGAAAGCACGGCAAAGTTGACTTTTACCTGACGCAGTTACTACTTAGGTGGTCATGGCTGTTTTAGGAAGTGCCTTCACAATTATGGTCATGATTAGGTAGAAATATGTTGATCTTGTGGTTATGATACAGGGAATGTTGAAGATGTCTTTTTCCACTGTCTAAATTATGAGAAGCACTGCTCCACAAAGGTTCTTCAAGAGCAGCGAAGATAATTATTTCAGTCTAAGAAACCTTATATATACCTTGCTCCCTTTTTAAGCAGTTTTCGATAAAATCCTGCTGTCTCAGAACCGAATATATCAACGAAATTGTTATTCTGAAGATTTTTCACTTTTTCTGAATAAAATGTAATTCTACATTCGCATTTATACAACTTTAGTGTTCTCGTTTGACAAGTTGATTCTCATAAAAACATGGGCTTCTGTGTTGATGACGTTAAGAAGGTACTACACCACATCGACCACCACCTTCGCTCTCTTTATCATGAATCGCCATAATGTCCCATATATTTGGCGATTGTTGGATGCTTTTGCCGCGCTAGTGCAGGTATGACTACTATATTGATAACTTAGATTTGCATTCGGCTCAAAGCTTAATCTAGAATTAGACAAATTATTTTTTAATAATTATCGAATAACCATTTTATTCTTCAGAACAAAAACATTGCATATAAGACAAGTATTTCACTTTCAAAGTTATTCTTGCTCGAGAAAAATAAATTGTAAGTCATTCCTACAAAGGTTAATAACAGAAATCAATACTGAATAGGCAGCTGAAATTTTCCTTTCACAATTATGCGTCAAATGGAATTGATTGCCATAAAAATTAGTCTAAAAAGCAATTTACAACAACAGCAATGCTTGACATACGACGAAAAAATGCAAATGGCAACAACAAGTAGTTAGAAGCCGCTCATTTGCTTGCGTACATGGTATTTGCCTGCGAGCTGCGCATGCGTCCACACAATGGCTGCGCATGCGCAAGCAACGTCTCTCTGTGCCTGAGCGCGGCTGCTGGCAGCTACACAATTTGCATACAAGCAACTTGGCGACTGCAAACTAGCGCAATTCTGCTGACACTATTCTCAAGTTGATTGTTGTTATTGTTTTGGTGTGTAGTGCATTAGGCCCACGCGCATGCGCACAATAATTACACAGCAACTCAATTTAGAAATGGAAGAAGTTGCCATATTTCAATAAAACATCGACAGCGAACAACAACAGGAAAGCAAACTTGCAGCAGCCAACAAGTTGTATGAATGTGTTGCATGAATAATGATGCGCTTATGGCAACCGCAAATGTAGTGGAATTTATGCGACAGGATGCACTTTTGCGCTGCAGCAGTGGCAAGTAGAACTACTGCGGTCGCGGCGGCTAAGCTGTATGCAAATATTTTTGCCAGAAACAAGCTCATAAATTTCCTCTCCTCTGCCCTGGTGCCCGGGAAATGCTTCATAAGATCGCTTAGACTCGTCGCAGCACACTACCGTTGGCAGCAGTCGGCCTACAACGGCGCCAATTAACATATTAATTACCCGGCATTGCAGCAATGAGCCACAAAACCCAACAACAACAGAACTCAGCCCAAAGCCAACATGGATGCACCATTGCTGGTGCAAACGCAGAGCAAAAGGACGTCGGTCGGTGCTCATAATGTGGCACATGCAAAGTGCTGCCACATTCGTGACGATGGCGGCGGCAGCAGCTGCAATGGCATTTGTTGTTGCATGCCCCTGTGGCGGGTTGGCCGCAGAAACCTTATCGCTGCACGCGATCGATTACGCAGTCACAGCGAATTGATTTAATTTGATCGCATTTTTAATGCTGTCCCAACTGTCGGCAGTGAAAATCGCAGCGTTGCATTGTCTGCTGCCTGCCTCCACAGCCGGCTGATTGTGGGCAGCGAAAGTGGGGGGCCAGCAGGACGCAACAAATTAGCAACAAATTGCTCTAGATTGCAGTGAATTAATTTGTTCGGCTTGTCAAGTAGGCTTCACCCATTTTTTGTTTTTTTTTTTGCCGCTTTTTGTAGTGCTTAGGCAGTTTTCTAGTGTCACTCGAGTTGTTTAGCATTGTAAGCAATCAATTCTGCGGTTGCGGCTGACTTTGTGGATAAGCAGGAATCGCAGCTAAAAGCAACTGTTAGCGAAGCAAGTATATCGAAGGCTTTGCAGGTATTATACCGATAGTCACTTTGTACAGTCTGTCTTGGCTTGTGTAATTCTGTCTTCCTTTTATTATTATTTTTTTTTTTAATCGGCATAGCACTTATTCCAAATTGTGCCCTTATTATTATTAAATATGATACAGTTTAATGCTTGAATTATGCCAACCTTCATAAACTGCAAATCATTATTTTCGTTATTCTTGAAAACTCTATGTTAAGTGTGTTATTTGGAACTAATCTCACTTCTTCAAGACACCTAAGCCAAATAATTGAGCTTAAAGGAAAGCGCGTAAAATGATCATAAACTTTTCCTCAATCCTGAAGTCAACGTCCCTGATCAATGAGCCTCAAGGTTGTCTATGACCTCAGGAAGAGTTTCTAACTTCGTTAAAGATAAACAAAAGTGACATAGACCTAACCTAAATAAAGATTGTTAGCCTGTCATTGACCTCACTTCTTCAGAATGTTTTTTTTTGACTTATTTAACATTAAATCAGGAAGGTTATGAACTTCGCTAAGCATAAAAAAGGGGTCATTGACCTCAACTAAGGTCATTGTCTTGAGGAAGGGTCATAGACCCCAATTTCTAAACGCTAAATGAAAATAAAACAAAAACGCCATTGAAACGAAAAAATCTAAAAATCATTCGCACATCCATATATCAAAGCCGCAGAAAGGGTTTTTGTTTTCACTTAATATAAATAAAAGGGTCATTGACTTTGTCAGAGGTAATTGACATCACTAAGGGTTGTTGATCTCACTAAAAGTCATTGAAGATCACAGCACTCGCTAAGCGTCAGCTAAGCTCACGACATAACTCTATATCATGACGGTTAATATCTAAGTGAAATTAAATGAGCATATTTTTGTATCGTTAACTGGCATCTACCCAACCAGCTTAAGCTTAACAATTATGATTTAAACTATTGACAAACGTTAAAACAGACATTGAACAGCTACGGTCTGACGAATGTTTCCGCCAATGTTATCGGTTTATATTACTCATGAAGAAAATTATGGTCAGCCTACGATATAGAAAAGTCTTCTTCCACAGGGCTCACGCGCACCATGAGAAGGTTAAACTGCTTATACGCCACCTATCTCTCTCTCTCTCTCTTGGTACGGATATAACAATTTCTTGCCAAGCGCTTGACTATTTACAGATGGTTGAACTTGTTCTGTTAAGCGATTATGTGCGAGTAGTTTTTAGAATTGAAAAAACTTGTGTCAGACAAAGGCACACATTCTGCCATTTCCTTATCTAAAACTAAAGTTTTTCTCCAGTTCGTGTACGCGATTACTTTTATTATTTTCGGTTGCAAGCAGCTTCCACCTAAATATTTTATAAAATATTTGCATTTTTCATGTCTCCGAATATTTTGCATAATTCATGCAACCTCATTTCTACAACATTCCCAGATTATTCAAATCCCAGAGATTCATATACTGACATACATATTGTATGAATGTGTGTATGTAAATGACAACGACATCGATACGCCAAAGTAACTGATGTTTCCAGTGGCATTATTAACAGGACATGCGGCTACAAAACGATACACAATCGCGAAACGACACAAAAAACACGAAACCACAACAAAAACGTCAAAAAAGGCCATGGAACAATCACTTTGACAACAAGAACAACAACAGTATGCGCACAAACCAATATCGACCACAATAATCCGGCAAATCTATAAGCATAAGCCAGTTGTCGTCAACCGCGTCCACGTCAATGATCCAATGTTCACGTTCAAGTACGTACCAACGATAGGTAGCAGCAACAACAACAATAAGTTTAGTAATAAGCAAACAAATGCCAATCGAAGCGGCGGCTAACTCCGCTAACAGCGGAGACATAAAGTCTTCATTACAATCATTGACAGCTGTACCTGTCGTCTTTATCATGACAAACGACAAACAATAACAACCAATGCAAAAAATGCAACCAAACCAAGAAATATGCATAAGACAACAACAACAACAACAGTGCGCCTGAGATTGGAGAATAAAATGCGCTGGCAGCGACAACACACCAGACTTTGAGTTGCGATGACAATCATACAGCAACAACAGCAACAGTGAAGGGGGTTACATTACCATTGACATCAGCCGAGGTCGCCGCCGCTGCAACGCATGCAACATTTTTTCTTTCTCCTCTTATTGCTTGCTGTGTTTACTTGTACGATATTTCTTGCTACCGTATTGTCGCATGACTGATGCTTCAGGTGAAGCGATCACCTGTGATACACGTCAGTCGCTGCAACTGAATTATTAGCAGAAATACACTCGTACACGCTCGCGCAATTTTGTTTATATGCAGACATTTGCTGTAATGTAGAAATTCGAGTGCGAATAAAGGCGCTCATTCGGTGGATTTTGTGTTTTCCCACGAGGGTCGTTCGATGCGTCAAGGATGGTTAGACAAAAGTTATCCTTAACAACTCCTCTAGGCCTCGCGATGTCTCCTGTTTATTTTTATACCCTCAATAAAGTTAAATTGTCAGGAAATTGGTAACAACCAAAAGGAAACTTCGAAGACATAAGGTGATCACGAGATGAGCTGTGTCCACTAAAGCATGCCCGTCTGTCTCTCTGCATGTGCACGAAATAGGCCCTCAGTTTTTGAGGTACGTTCTTTTCATCGCAAGAAGCTGCTCGTTTGTCGGAACCAGCGGTATCCCAAATATAGACATTGACCTTGAAGACCATGTTACTCAAGACGACTATATTATATTACTATATTTTAGGAAGAAAGTCATTACAGTAAAAACAAGGAATCTTTGCCTACCCTTGTAAGACTACTACTCCACACTGCAGAGTAAGAATTTGAGGGAATGTATAGATCTGTTAGTTCAAGATAAACAAAAGGAGATTTGTCTCGGAATCATACTTAAAGATCCAAGACTTCTCAGCTCTGATCGTTATTCAAAAATTAGGGATCACTTTCATACGTGTTCAAATTTTCTTGGCTCACTTCCACTTGCCGCAATTTCTGGTCGTCAGTAAGCACTTTTGGGACCATCTTCGCGCTCACCTTGCGTATGTTCAAGGACTCAGTCGCAATGTCATGTACCACAGATTTTGATAAGTTTAACATCTGGGCAATTAAACGAATACCTAGTCCACGGTCTAAGTTCAAAACTTTGCACACAAGAGTCACATTGTCCACGTTTGTCGAATTCTCAGGTCTCCCAGCACGGTCTTCATCAGCAACATCTTCCCGGCCCTCGAAAAAGGCTTGGTGCCACTGAAATGCACCACTTCTTGCTAAAGCAACATTTGGGGTAAGCCTTCTTGATCATATCAAACGTCTCTGTCGCAGATTTCCCACAGAATATAATCGCGTAGCTCTGCTCTAACGAACGCTACATTTTCGGCTTCACAGAAACACGTCGCGCGAAAATGATTGTCCTAACTCTCCAGGTGCTCGGAGACAAGCCGCTTGTTCGTTAGCTGGGAACGCTCTCTACCGAATCCAGTCGGTGCGCGCACGCTCCGAAGTACAGTCGCGGAGGAAGAAAATCAATCCCATTACTTTCCGGTTAATCCTTATGTACCTCAAAGCATACGTTGAATTTAACCAAAGGTCAAGAATTTTCAGAATCCTTCTTCTTCTTTTCATTGGAATTCTTTCTAGCTTCACTTTCATTAGCTAAATAACTGGGGGCTAGTGACTTTATATCTCAAAAAACATCTTGCCTACATTTGGGAATAAAATATCATAAGAGACGAGTCTCATACCTATAATTAGTGACTCTTTCTTCGTGATTTCAATGTTTCTTTCCAAGCTGGATTGTTTGAAGGATCACAATTGCCCAGAAGCTTTGGAATTATGAATCTCTCTATCACCCTGCGACTATCGAGCCACCACTATTGTCGGATAAACAGCGCTACCATAACGCGGCGCACTTTGCTTTTGCGCTGTCAAAGCGGAAATTTGCATTTCTGCATTTACATTAATGCAGTAACCGAAATCGAAGAGTTTTCCGTGGCAAGGTTGACATCCGTTGCAATGATGTTGATGATATTGCAACGCACTACATAGCGGCAACACACAACTGTTGCATGACGACGACAAGTAGCCTTCGTGCACTTAAACTCAATTCACCGCAGCTGCAGAGGACTTCAACTGCAGTACTGGGTGGATCGACGGGTGGAGAGTGCAACCTCAGCGCTTTGTATGCAAATCGAATTTGCATTTGTGTCGGTCTATCTTGCCGCTTCCTTAAGCTGTTTTTATTTTTACTCCGTTTGTTGTTGCTACTTTCGTTTTGTTTTTGATTTCCAATTCGATTGAACAATTTTCGTAAAGAACAATCGAAGACAAGTGAAAGAATGCCGAAAAAAATACAAAAATAAAAAAGAAGTGACAAAACTAAGAATATGGAATCGGAAGTGGGGAGCTTGCAAGGCAGACGAAAATTCACAGACGGAGTAATCGATCAAAGCAGCTAAGTCTTTACTTTTGCCGTTCTTTATGTTACCCTTTGGGATTTTATTTTAGTTTTCAGAAGTATGCTTCGTGGATACACAACTATCCGGCTGGTCATGACAATTGTCGCAAATAGTTTCTAGCTTAGTGGCTGCTAAGTGTGTGTAGCTTCTTCTCTTATGGGGCATATTCAAGCCACGGTATTATGTCTTTATATGACAGCTACTTTTGTTAAACAACGAGTGCTGACAATCGGACGGTCGGAAAGACGAACGAGTGGACGAAGGAGGACGCAATGTGACAAAGGATAGCTCACACATATTATACCTCAGCCATAAATAGCTGAATATCAATGAAGCCAGTCGCCGAAATAGCAGGCGAACTGACATTCATTCAAATAAACGGACAAACAACTTTGAAGATGGACCCTCCACGATAGGCGGGCTTTTACGTTGCAACGTCTGCGACCAAGTCGGCAAGTGGAAGTCGAAATCCTCATGCCGAACAAGTGATGAGCGGCACTGATACGGCTCACTGCGAAAACTGTGCCCAGTAGACGAACGGCCGCAGCACGACAAGTGCACCGACACGGACGAAATGATTTCCTGCTTGGAAGGAAATATTTAAACTTTACTGAACTTTGGTTTTTGGTTCAAATATTTTTCTGGTGAATTTGAAGCGCTTTAAATGAAACAATGTCATAGATTGAACTCAGCTGTAGAGCAAATATATCTCGTGGATTATACGTTTACTTCAGAAGTTTGCGAATAATTTGAAAAGTGAGTATATTAATTTTTTTGTGATTGTTTAGTACAGAGTTCTATTATTAAATTGTTATAGTTCTCAGCTGGGAATATTTGTCTATTTTACCGATCGTTTTTCATTCGCTGTACTCTTCTATACTACTACAATTCGGGCGCTCGAGAAAACTACACTTGCTTAGAAGCTTGAACGTGTCCAATGACCGGCCTCATTGATATCTCCGGTGCACTGCGACCTACACAAACGATAGTAATTAATGTCATTTTAAAATAGCAGCCGTGGATTCTATAATTCATCAACTTAATTCCTCAAAATTTAGATTACTACATCGCTGAGGCCACTCGCGTCGGCTTTTTCACTACTTACATACCGACGAAGGATATTTGGATGGGAAAAAGTCGCTGAAGAAGAGATGCAGTCAGCTCTTTTACGGACAGGTTGAAACTAGTAGGGAAGATTGAAGTGGGAGTTTTCTGTAAGAAGTTCTTCGTCAATCTTAGCTTTATATTATCAAACCATTGTTGTGCTTTTCAATCGAGAGTGATTGCTATTAAAGTGATGGTAGATGTACCCGCTATGAAGTGCCGTATCTTTCAAGGAGGTGTTCATTCTTTCCGAGAGTGGCTACACTAGCGCTGAGTTTGCTAACTGTGCGCTCAAAGCTAGTCAAGAAGTGTGTGCCCTCACTAAAAATAGCATCAAGCTACTTCATCATCAAACTCGTTTGGTCGCCTGGTTATAATGGTATCGCTAACCACTGCAAAGCCGATGAGCTAGACAGATGCTCCCTTGTCCCGGTCACATTAGAATTGAACGAGTTGGATCTCCATTTGTGTTCTAGCACTGAACCAATGGACCTCTTGCTCTTTGAAAGTTCTGACCAACGACTACCTCCTGTTCGACTGTGAGATCTTTTTGGCCTAGAGTAGAACGCAGTAAATTTACTGAACTACTTGCCTTTCGCAAAGCTCATCTTGCCGCATTCGTAGTGGTTCTTACCGGACTCTGTCCAATAGCTATTTATGCAAATTTGTGATAAGCTTCAGCGCTTTGTTGATTTTTAAGGGTCTTATGATCTAGTGTTGAGCTGTTTAGTCCAAGATACCGAAACCTATATAGTCGTCTTACTTGGACTCCGACTCCTCCTTTTTGACTTTTTCCTTATTTTCTGTAGCACCGTCAGCACCAGCAGCTGAAGCAGAGGCATCATCATCAGGAACATACTTGATGGGGTTCTTGATGAACTCCTTGGTGGTAGTAGCTTCCTCGAAATTCACTTCGGTGGCAGCAGCAATAGGCAATAGATTCTTGAAATCATTGACAATACTGTGTGATTCCGTAGCAATAGTTGAGTAACCAATGTGTAACGATAAGGTGATCAATTTGGCAACGCCAGATTGGATTTTCGCACGCAGATCTTCCGATTTGATGTCTTAGATCTCAGGTGAGAAAATGGAACCGGTGTCGTACACTTGGGTTATATCCAAACAATATAAAATGGTTTTAGATACCATAATGGAACGGCGCTATAAGCTGTGCAAGTAAGATCTCTGTTAGGATCGACCTCTTAACTTAAGTATACCTAATATAGTTCGTGAGCCCACTTTATCTAAATGTCTCAAAGATATCTTCAAGTTTTTCCTTTCTGGTAAAAAGGGCTTCCGGCAACCCTATTTCAGCGAATGATATTGAAAAAGCTTAACATCTAATTAGCTTTACGAATCAGAATATCTGTCTGAAAGGCCTTAGTTTCTCCTTTATCGCAACTCTTAGACTACTGCTAAACTTGATAAGAGAGAATAGTACAGTCTAACTATGCCCACGGGCTGCTACTTGAAAATCGAAGTGTATTTGAAATATCTTTTGCAAAGGTTTGGAGGATGGAGTCATGTGTAGAAGTTCACGCAAGTGAGGAAAGTTCTCTGATCGCCATTCACTTGGGAGTGGCCAGAAACGATTCTTTTGCATATGACTCAAGCAGCTCACGACTTCCGGTCTTTGACCAAGTATCCTCTGGGTAGCCTAAGAACATCCGTTTGAAGGCGAGCTAACGTGAGAAGGCGAAACATCCCCTGCATAGGGTTGTGCGCTGGGTTTGGGACCCGCCACGTAAAAAAACACCCCCAGCGAATATTAACAACAAGCCTCGGATGAGTGACCCCCCTTTTGATGACGACCATGGCAAACGAAATAAGGACTATGATTTGAGGGCATGCACCTGGAATGTTCGGTCCCTTAATTGGGAAGGTGCCGCTGCCCAGCTGGTTGATGTCCTCGTGAAAATAAAGGCTGACATCACCGCCGTCCAAGAAATGCGATGGACGGGACAAGGACAGAGACGAGTAGGTCCTTGTGACATTTACTACAGTGGCCATATAAAGGAGCGCAAGTTTGGTGTTGGATTCGTGGTGGGAGAGAGACTCCGTCGCCGAGTACTATCATTCACTGCGGTGAATGAACGTCTAGCCACAATCCGCATCAAAGCGAGGTTCTTCAACATATCGCTGATTTGCGCCCACGCCCCGACGGAAGAGAAGGACGATGTGACCAAAGATGCCTTTTATGAGTGCTTGGAGCGCACTTATGAGAGATGCCCCCGCCACGATGTCAAAATCGTGCTTGGCGACTTTAACGCCAGGGTGGGCAAAGAAGGTATCTTTGGCACTACGGTCGGTAAATTCAGCCTCCACGACGAAACATCCCCAAATGGGTTGAGGCTGATCGACTTCGCCGGGGCCCGAAATATGGTTATCTGTAGTACTAGATTCCAGCATAAGAAGATACATCAAGCTACCTGGCTGTCTCCGGATCGAAAAACCACCAACCAGATCGATCATGTTGTGATAGACGGAAGACACGTCTCCAGTGTTTTAGATGTGCGTGCGCTCCGAGGCCCTAACATCGACTCGGACCACTATATTGTTGCAGCCAAAATTCGCACCCGCCTCTGTGCAGCAAAAAACGCACGCCAACAAACACAAGGAAGGTTCGACGTCGAGAAGCTGCAATCACAACAGACAGCCGAACGTTTTTCTACTCGGCTTGCACTCCTGCTCTCTGAGAGCACTCATCAACAATTCGGTATAAGGGAACTGTGGGACGGCATTTCAAACTCCTTACGTACAGCTGCAACCGAAACCATTGGTTTTCGGAAAGTGCAAAAGAACAGCTGGTACGACGAGGAGTGCCGTGTCGCAGCGGAGAGAAAACAGGCTGCCTACCTCGCAACGTTACGATCGACCACAACACGTGCGGGATGGGATAGATACCGAGAGTTGAAGAGGGAAGCGAGACGCATTTGCAGACAGAAGAAGAAAGAGGCCGAAATGCGTGAGTATGAACAGCTCGATAAGCTGGCCGACAGGGGTAATGCTCGAAAATTCTACGAAAAGATGCGGCGGCTTACAGAAGGTTTCAAGACCGGAGCATACTCTTGTAGAACCCCCAAAGGTGATCTAGTTACCGATGCCCAGAGCATACTTAAATTATGGAGGGAACACTTCTCTAGCCTGCTGAATGGCAGTGAAAGCACAACACCGGGAGAAGGCGAACCCGATTCCCCAATCGATGACGATGGAGCAGACGTTCCATTACCCGACCATGAAGAAGTTCGAATAGCAATCACCCGCCTGAAGAACAACAAAGCGGCAGGGGCCGATGGATTGCCGGCCGAGCTATTCAAACACGGCGGCGAAGAACTGATAAGGAGCATGCATCAGCTTCTTTGTAAAATATGGTCGGACGAAAGCATGCCCAACGACTGGAATTTAAGTGTGCTATGCCCAATCCATGAAAAAGGAGACCCCACAATCTGCGCCAACTACCGTGGGATTAGCCTCCTCAACATCGCATATAAGGTTCTATCGAGCGTATTGTGTGAAAGATTAAAGCCCACCGTCAACGAACTGATTGGACCTTATCAGTGTGGCTTTAGACCTGGCAAATCAACAACTGACCAGATATTCACCATGCGCCAAATCTTGGAAAAGACCCGTGAAAGGAGAATCGACACACACCACCTCTTCGTCGATTTCAAAGCTGCTTTCGACAGCACGAAAAGGGGCTGCCTTTATGCCGCGATGTCTGAATTTGGTATCCCCGCAAAACTGATACGGCTGTGTAAACTGACGTTGAGCGGCACCAGAAGCTCCGTCAGGATCGGGATGAACCTCTCCGAGCCGTTCGATACCAAACGAGGTTTCAGACAAGGCGACTCCCTATCGTGCGACTTTTTCAATCTGCTGCTGGAGAAAATAGTTCGAGCTGCAGAACTTAATCGAGCGGGTACAATCTTCTATAAGAGTGTACAGCTGCTGGCGTATGCCGATGATATTGATATCATCGGCCTCAACACCCGCGCCGTTAGTTCTGCTTTCTCCAGACTGGACAAGGAAGCAAAACGAATGGGTCTGGCAGTGAACGAGGGCAAGACGAAATATCTCCTGTCATCAAACAAACAGTCGTCGCACTCGCGACTTGGCACTCACGTCACTGTTGACAGTCATAACTTTGAAGTTGTAGATAATTTCGTCTATCTTGGAACCAGCGTAAACACCACCAACAATGTCAGCCTAGAAATCCAACGCAGGATAACTCTTGCCAACAGGTGCTACTTCGGACTGAGTAGGCAATTGAGAAGCAAAGTCCTCTCTCGACAGACAAAAACCAAACTCTATAAGTCTCTCATAATCCCCGTCCTGCTATATGGTGCAGAGGCTTGGACGATGTCAACAGCGGATGAGTCGACGTTGCGAGTTTTCGAGAGAAAAGTTCTGCGGAAGATTTATGGTCCTTTGCGCGTTGGCCACGGCGAATATCGCATTCGATGGAACGATGAGCTGTACGAGATATACGACGACATTGACATAGTTCAGCGAATTAAAAGACAGCGGCTACGCTGGCTAGGTCATGTTGTCCGGATGGATGAAAACACTCCAGCTCTGAAAGTATTCGACGCAGTACCCGCCGGGGGAAGCAGAGGAAGAGGAAGACCTCCACTCCGTTGGAAGGACCAAGTGGAGAAGGACCTGGCTTCGCTTGGAATATCCAATTGGCGCCACGTAGCGAAAAGAAGAAACGACTGGCGCGCGGTTGTTAACTCGGCTATAATCGCGTAAGCGGTGTCTACGCCAATTAAGAAGAAGAAAGGTTTTGTGAAACCAAGAAGGTCTCGGAAATTTTTACAGCTTACTGGGTTGCAAAATTCGACTTTAGAGCGCCCGATGCACCCTATAGTTGTAGAAGGCAGTAAAGGGGAAGGAAGTATTAATATGGCACTGCTTGAGGCTTGAGGTTCAAGTATCTTTCGAGGTATGATCTTGTGGCAAAGTAATATACTTCTAGCAAAATGTTGGACTTTGTGCATAGTGGACCTCATAACATTTAAAAGGATTTCAAAAGTATCACATTTTGCTAATTAAATTTCGACTCTCCACTTGCAAATGTACAATTTCAACACGAATCGAACTACATTTGCAATAATTCTGCCTACAGTCTGGATAATGCTTTTGCAATAAGGCTTTAAGAAACAGAGCAATAAACAAATATTAACAAAAGCAAAAGTCTAGCCGTTAGCCAACAACCAGCCAGCCACAAACTCTTTGACACACACACGCACACAGTGATATGAACGCCAACGCCAACAACTGTCGAGCAATAAACAACACACCAACAGTTGGCTAAATGACTGACCGGCCAGCAGACAAGTACGCAACAACAGCAGCAGCAACAATAACAACAATAGTAGCGAAGGCAAAAGCAATAGCAATGAGTAGGCCAAGTTATTGCTGCGACTCGAAATAAGTCATCAACATACTCGGCCGTCGCCGGCTCTTTGGTCATTCCAACGCCGCTCAAATGTCCGTTTCTCCATGTGGCCATCGATATTGTGATATATCGGCGAGTAATAAGAAGGAAAAATATGAAAATTGTTTAACAGACTGATTGAGTTTCTAGACAAATATTTGCAAAAGCAAGAAATATTCATATCGGCGCGATTTTATCGACAAGATACAAAGACAAAAAGCGATACAGGCAGTTGGCCACATGCTCGCATAGCATATAAATAGAGTAGGGGTGCTCATGTTGTTGGCAAATTGAAAATATCCTGCAGGAAGCCTTCTACATACATAAGTCTGAATACAAATTTGAGCTTTTGGAAAGAATGTTTGTGTGGGCAAGCCAATAGTTGAATGTGTACAGATTATCCAATAGTATATTTTTCAGTAATCGGTCTAAAATACTTCTTCTTGAAACAACGTTCCACGAATCCAATTAAGAGTTTTCTGAGAAAAGTTCTATTTGGTACTACTGTACTGTATCTGTTAAAGTTGAGATCCATGATCTCGTCTTAGTATTTTTACACACTCAGCAATTTTAACAGAATTAATTTAAAGTGTTATACCGTCTGATTTTACTAAAATTTGGTTATCGATTTTACCATGAAAAGTTGCGAAACGAGTTTGTTTGAAATTTTGTGATCAAATTTGACCCGGACTGAACCATATAAAAGTTTTGGTTAGGGTTTTTTTTTTGTTTGAAATTTTGTGTGTCCAATGAAAGCACGACTTCGAGGTCATTGAACATTGTACAGTAGAGTTTTTGGGAGTCTACTCCATCATATCTGATAACAGGCATTTGAGTGGCACAAAGCATTCAGCGAAAATTGTGAAGTGATCGAAAGCTTCCCTCATGCGAATCGTTTATCCATCTATATTATTGACCATAACATCGAAAAAGTTAGTGGTGCCAATGCTTGAAGCTCAACAGAGGATCAGATGATCGACTAAAAACATTTTGTTTAATATTTTGTCTAATATTTTGGATAAGAACACACTTCTTCAATGCTAGTCTCGTACCAAAAGACCTGTAAAATCGACGTCGATTAGAGATGCCAAAAGAGATGCTTCACGAAGTAGCTGAGAACCCTCCATTCATCAAAGGAATAATTACTAGTGACGAGGTTTGGATATCAGAGTATAACATTGAACTGTCCAACAATCTATCGAGTGGCCAATCCAATAATCAGCTGAAAAAAAAAAAACATAAACAAATTCGCTGAATGCACCGATGACAGGAATTTTGTGTACTTCTGATCAGCACACAACTTTTGCAGTTTTGCGCCCAGGTAGCTCGTTCCATCGGGTTTTGATAGCCTTTACCATGCTTCTGTCGAGATCGTCATATAGACAAGTTAACAATCTTTAACTTGACATTTTTATTCCTTGAAGTTTTTTTTTAACTAAGCAAACTTGTGAAATCCTGTATACTGAACCATAATATAATGAAATACTTTCCTACTGGATATGTATCATACCTATACTCAAGTACGCTTGTACCACCGTGTGTGTGAGCTCTCAAAAGTCAACGAATATTTGCATTCAGCGCTGATATATCGACATATTATCATTATTGCTATCGTTGTTGTTTATGAATTGTATGTGTGATTTCGTTTTATTTACGATTTTCAATATTTCCTCTCCCCACGACCGCTAACACCCGCGCTAGACATTTGAGCTCCATCCACCATTCAATGGAGCTTTACTGGCATTTGCTTTGATCGCGCTGGCAACATGCGGCTACCGTTCAGTAGTCCGCGAACGCACACTCATACGTCATATCCCACACACACAAATATATTATATTGTATATACATATAAATATAAATGTATATGTGTGTGTACGTGTGCATATGCAAATATTTTGCAGTAGTTACTGCTATTACTGTCATTGTTGCAATAATCGTCGTCGTCATACAAGTGCTCACTGTCAATAAGTTGTCATTTGGCTGTAAGCGATTTCGCGACTCCGCTGGACAACAATGCTGCATTGTGGGTGCAAGCAATCGGTGGAGTTTCGTAGCCAGCAAAACAAAAAACGCGGACCAAAAAAAAGAGTTATGCGATAGACCGTCGGACAGCTGAAGCTTGGTTAAGAGCTGTTCAGTTGAACGCTTTGAATGCCGGCTTTTTAGCTTAACGGCACAATAACTGCGGTAATTCACTTCTACAGCGGCTGGCACAGGCTATTAAGTGGGGGCATTATTAGGAATGTGTATAGTAGTTTATAGTGTATAAACTGTGAATTTTGAATTGGTTTCTTTTCTAAAACCGCACATTTGCGTAGTGTAAATTGTTAAATTTTGGTTATCTATTATGTTAGCAGCTACTCAGTCAAATTTGAACTAATATCCTGTAGAGATTGAATCAAATCCTTCGACCTGGGTTTATCGTCCTTCGAATGGCTTTAGACTGGATGAGTTTCAGGCTTAAATAAGTATTTTACCCAGTCAAATTTATGTACTTATCCTTAGCCTTGTAACGTATTGGTATTGATATTGGTATTGTTATTGGTAATGGTATTGGTATTGGTATTGGTATTGTTATTGGTATTACTAATGGTACTGGTATTTGTATTGCTATTGGTATTGGTATTAGTACTGGTATTGGTATTGGTATTGGTATTGGGATTGGTATTGGTATTGGTATTAGTATTGGTATTGGTATTGTTATTGGTAATGATATTGGTACTGGTATTGCTATTGGTATTGGTAATTGTATTGCTGTTGGTATTGGTATTGTTATTTTTATTGATAATGGTATTGGTAATGGTATTGGTACTGGTATTACTATTGGCATTGGCATGTGTATTGGTATTGTTGTTGGTACTGGTACTGGTATTGTTATTAACAATGGTATTGGTATTCGTATTGTTATTAGTAATAGTATTGGTAGTGGTATTGCTGTTGGTATTGGTATTTGTATTGCTATTTGTATTGGTATTGTTATTTGTAATGGTATTGGTAATGGTATTTGTACTGGTATTACTATTGGCATTGGCATGTGTATTGCTATTGTTGTTGGTACCGGTATTGGTCTTGGTATTAGCATAGGTATTGGTATTGGTAATGGTACTAATATTGGTATTGGTATTAGTATTGGTTTGGGGCTGGTATTGTTAATGGTAATGGTATTGGTACTGGTATTGGCATTGGTACGGGTATTGTTAATGGTAATGATATTGGTACTAGTATTAATATTGGTATTGGTAATGGTACTAATATTGGTATTGGCATGGATACTAAAATGGCACAGGTATTTTTATAGTCTTTGGTGCTGTTGTTGTCTTTATTTTGTATTCATGTTGACCTTGATTTTTGTTATTGATATTGGTATTGGTGGTGCTAGCGTTTATGTTAGTATAAGAACTGGCCATTATTGACATTGTTAGAAAAGTTAGTATATGTAGAACAATTTTTTTTATTTAAAAGTGTTGATATTTGTATTGGCAAAGCAAAATTATACTAACGGATTTAGTATTACATTTGCTATTAACAGATATCTCAAATACTCAAAATTTGTTAAATTTTTTATGTAAATATGTGAGTAGTTGTTACGTAAAATAACACATACTTCTAAAATCAGATATTTTAACGACAAAAGAGTTTTTTATTCACTTTTCTTCGGCGCAAAATATTACTTATTTCAATCACAAATCAGAAGCAAAAATGCATGTACTGCTACAACTTGATATCCATGGTAATCAAGTGCAAAATATATTTGATCACTCGGGGAAATTGAGCGAAACAAATGGAAAGCAAAAATTAACTACCACCTAGTTGCATGTAGGACATTCAAGCTGACAGCAGTAGCTCCAAGCCAGTCACCCACCCACCTTCCCGTCCACAAACCGCACAACTTCCATTCAGCCTCATTACATCTTTAGACACGTCCGTAGAAGTACTTGTACACACTTCATATGGCGCTCACGTTCATTTCGCTTGCTTTGCCATTACCATCCATCTAGCCGTCCGTCTGTCTCCCGTGTCCGTCCATGCGTCCATTCATTCGTCCATGCGTTCACAATCAATTGACCATAAAAATGCAAATCGACAGCAACAATTCGGTACGCTAAATTGCAATAACATTAAATTGTCAAATAAATTCAACTTATCGTCATACTGTCGGTCCGTACGCTAAATGCCCAGCGCGCCCGAGACAAGCTAACTAGTGACCGAGCGCTATGGGCGAGCAAGTGACTATTTGAACCGCACATTCAGTTAGCCAGCTTTCTGTCCCGATTGACTGCCCAAAAGTCGGCGCTGAGTGCTCGGCCGTGCCAGTGGCTTTGTTGCTTTGCTTTTACCAGCGTTGATTGGCCACTCAAATACTTAGTCGCTCGCTCAGCTCAGCTCGATGTTTGTTTTGATGCCAAAGCCAAGCCATTAGACAACCAAAAGAGACACCTAAAATGACGGCAGGTTTGAAGACTGTTTAGGTGGCGCTATCACTGGCCACCACCGTTGGCCAACATATGTGTTCCTGTGTGTATGCAGATATATATAGACGGTGAGACTTATTCAACTGTTTGGAAGGTATTCCAAATGGTAATAACGGTAAATTACGGCAACTAAATTTACTTCGGAAGCAATTGAAAACTAGTTGCAACTTGAGACTATCATGCCTTTCGATTGGTTATCTGATAAAAAAGACACTCGTAAACACGGAAAAGTGATAAGGATAGTTACATACTATAAAATTAAAATTATTGGACAGCAAATTCCAATAGTTTATAAATGTTAAAAACTGAATTGGTGTCTTATGGCCTTTTCAGTTTGAAATTCGGTTGTATTTTATATCGTCATAAGAAGTGCAAAATATCCGCAACTATATCCTTCATATAGTTTATTACGATGGCTTATAATGGTTCTTATAATTAGAGCATTACACACATTTTGATCTCAAGATAACAAGTAAGGCTACTACTTAAGATGCTATGCAAATTTCCTCTCCTCAAATAATTTGGAATGGATGTCTTTTTATACCGTTTATGCTCACTATTTGGATCAATCATCTTATCCCAACCCAATAGGAAGTGAAAGAACTTTCATTTCGATCAATGATATTGATGTCGCTTAAACGGTTAAGAGCAAGGGCAATTGATTTCTTGACTTCAACCCCAGTTATGTTTAAGCGGCTTGGGTAGATAGATAGATAAGTAAATCATGTTTGCACCGAGACTTGGGCCATAATGGCGGCTTTGGTGACCCTATCTTCAAAATTTAAAGTACTATATAACTGATATGTCCCGACTTACTATTGTCGAATCTATTTTTCTATTTAGTCTAACGGTCTTTGTATCTATTTAGAACCAACCTATATTTTCATTTTGTGGACGGTAGGATACACGATGGTTACGGGGGACACCTACTGCAGAATTTATAAATAATCTACATATTTCATATCTCGATAGGTCAAAGGTATCTTTAACAATAACATACTAAAATATTGAATCAACATCTCAAATAGCTTTTGAGTTACATTCTTCTGGTGTGACCTCTCAGTTCAGTCAACTTAATCGAGTTGTCTTTAAACCCAATTTTCTCAAAATATGCATTTCTCAAATTTGCTTGAATAACCTAAACACAAACGATCCGATCAAACAATTTCTTTATATAACGGGCAATCCAAGTATAGGTACTTTTTTCACTAGCCCTTTCTCGACAGATCACACGTGAGTCGCGTTAAGCTTTCTGGTTATTTTTGTTCAGTGTTGTTTGCCATTCCATCATGGAAGGCCTTGCGTCTAACAAATCGTTCAACTGAGCCTATTATTCGCATCACCATCACCTTGGGACCCAGCATTCATTATTGGATAATATTCGACCGAAAAGTCCACGTTCAGCACGCTGTGAAGAAAATATAGCAGCCGTAGCCGAGAGTGTACATGAAGATCGTGTAAGAACTTAAGTTGCTCGACCGTTCCAAGCGACAACGCTTCGCTCTATGAGCTCTTGCAAAGTTTCAAAATGATCGTTATCGAGTAAAATTCTTGAGCGATAATGCTCGATCCGGTGAAATCATCGGTCCATATTTCTTCGAAAATAATACCGATGAGAACGTAACTGTCAATGGCGAACGTTTTCGCGCCATGATAACCGACCATTTGATGCCTGAAATTGAAGCTCATGATTTCGACAACATTTGGTTTCAACAACACTGCGCCACTTCCCAGGCATCGCATTAATCAACGGATTTATTGAGAGAAGACTACGGTCAGCAGAAAATTTCACGTTTTGGGCCGATCGATTGGCCACCAAGATCGTTTGATATCACACCGTTAGACTTTTTCCTGTAGAAATATGTAAAGTCTAAAGTCTATGCGGACAATCCCGCTTCGATTCAGGCTTTGGAGCAAAACATCACGTGGTTTATTCGCCAGTTACCAGTCGAAATGCTCGAACGAGTCATCGAAGATTGCATTCAGCGGATGGACCATCAATTGATCAACATTTACTTCTACATACCAAACAGGCAAAAATTATAATAATTATTGAAAATATCAATCTAAATTTCCTAAATCTGTCTATTTCTCATTAGATGAGTTTTTCAACAGTTTGGCTAAAAATATGGGCGTAAAAAAGAAAATGTTAAGAAGACTAATCCCGTGTCAGTTAAGCTTCATTCGGACTCAAATGTTTTACTTAATATAAAAATGTGAAATCAAAAGCCCAAACACTTAACTCATGTCAAATACAACACTATCGATTAAGCTTACATACTTATTAGATATGTACATAACGGTAGTCAAGTAAATGTTAATCGAAATTTACATATCCGCCATTCGCCAGCCAACATTTCACTGCAGTCACTCACTCACCGTAATTCGCTGAAACTTTATCCACTTGGGAATCAAAGTGAACGCCACATTTCCGTATCTACACAGATACACAAACACACACACATATACACAATCGTTAAGCAAGAGAAAATCCTCCGCAACTTACAAGTGGCCAGTTGGTGTGGCAGTGTCGCAACTTGCAACGCCTCAACGTTGTTGTGCAGCAGAAAAAAATGAATAAAAGTGACAATACGCCAGTTTTTCCCACACAAGTTTTTATGGTGAAAAAATTGAAAAAGCATATGAAAATAAAAAATATAAATAATCGTCAAACTGATATGGGCAAAATAATATTGTTATTCAGTGCTTAATTAATTCCCGTGCGCCAACTGGCTGCGCCTGCGCATCACACGCTGCCAACCTGCCTTTGAGTCGAAGTGAAAATTTGTCGCCTGGCAATCGTGGCCACGCTGTCCATCAGGCGTGGTTGCGCCCATCAGCCGGAGGAAAAGTCCCTCCGCGCTGCGAACACGTGTTGGCGTTTAGAGGCAACAGCTTTCCGTCTGTATTTTCCGCCGCTGTGTTTCTTCGCTTCTTCTTCTTCTTCTGCCTTTTTGCACATTTATGCAACCAAGGCAACTAAATTGCAATTGGAAGAAAAAAATATATGTAGATGGCTATATATATGTATGCATGTTTGTATGCAGGTAAGCTCACAAGTGGGTATGCAAATTTTCTTGTGCAACAGGCAAGTCAACCAAACAGCCAACCAACAGTTACAGCCAATTTGCATTAACGACATAAATTTATTTGTTTGTCGGATGTCAGGCTCGATTCAGTCGAGAAATGTCTGACTTTGCGGCGCTGCTACAGTGGCTTAAGCTTGCCACACCATGGAACTGTTGCTGCCAGTTCACTTGTGCCCACCAATGCTCAGTTATAGCTATATACAATATATGTGTATAGTTATTGTTGTTGTATTAGAAATTAGTGGCATGTTTCTTCCTACTTTTTTCTGTAGCCGCGGCAACGCCTTAGCGCCACACCGATGCGTGCAACACAACAGCAGTTGCAAATGCCACGCAAAGTGTGTTTTCGTACATTTGCATTGGCGATTTGAAACTCGTGTGAGAGTTTTTTTTATTTTTGTATGTATTCGCGTTGTTTTATTTAATTGTTTTGTCAGTGATGAGGTGATTTTTAATTCGTTAATAAAAAAAAATAGTTTTATTCAATTAAAATTTACCCTTCTTTAGCGCAACTATGCCTTAGTACCTCAGTTCTTCTCACAGCTCCAAAACAAAACACACTCCACCGCAATCCCAAGTCAAAAGTTCGGCCTCTGGAATGTCCTTTGTGAAATTGGTGCACTTTCAAAGGTAGTAATCGAGACATTTAGAAAACCATAGAACAAACATCCAGAAATCATAACTGGACTATTACGTCTTTTGCGAAATTTCTAGGCCAAACTGCATCATAATCTCATCCACTACTTTAAAGAGTCCACATACGCTCAATTTAAAAAAAACTATAAACTTGGAGCTTTAGAAACCTAGAGACTTCCAACGACAGATATACTTTAGAGAGTTTCTTATATACTGCCAAAACGCCCACTTTGAACGATAGGACCCAGCTGTAAGCACGGCAATACGGTGCCAAGTAGTGGAACTCGTTTCATATTTAGAACTTGACTTACGAAAAACATGGTAAGTTTTTTTGTCCGAAATTTTGGAGAAAGTTTCAATTTTTTTTTTTTATTTATTTATGAAAGCTTATACAATGTTAATAACATATGTACAACCTAAAAAAAGCAGCACTAGCTTCAGAGGCTATCAGCTGAAAGTTACAAATTTAATTTGTGATATTTAAAGGAACTCGGCGCATTTTATGGACTAAACGTTTTTATTTTTTTTTTTAAGATCTCACAGAGTTCCAAATCTGACGAATACGGTGGCTGAGCAATGACTCTTGTTTCGCGTTTAGCCCGAATGCTAGAATGGGACGCCGTGTTCAGTTTTTTCGGTACAAGTCTAGCAGCCAATGATACCCAAATTATTAATCAAAACATTAACCTAAGGATTAACCAAAACAATAATCAAAACATTAACCAAAAAATTAATTGTGTTGAGTTGATCCGAAAGAGATGCTAAGATCTGCTGTGACGATTTTCAAGCACTGCTCATTGGAATTTTTCGATATCATTGAAAACGGTAGATGGGCAAATCGTATGAGGCAAGTTTTCAATGACTTTACGACCTGCACTGAATGCTTTTTGCCAGCACTTAACTGCGAACTTCAAGGGTTAATAATCCCCGTGGTAGCAGATTTAAGCCTTCGGTAAGATCTTGTAGCTTTTGTTATTACCGCTTGAGCACCCATCAAACTCAAAGGCTGTTGACATTTGTCGCTTGAACTTCAAATGTCTTTTCATTGGTAGGAATCTCATTCAAAGTATATAATATCAGCTCAAGATGAGTATTATAGCATTTTATCTAACAAGACTATTCTGAAATTTTGAGGCCAACCAAATAACAGACATAATGCATTTTAGTCGCCTCTGCCCGCAGTGGGAAATCACACTGGTAACACAAAATGCCAATCAGACTCCTTGGCTTACATGTACAAATTACTATCCAAAGGTAGCACTCTTTTTGGAATTTCTTCTCAGTGCTCCAAAAAAGCGTTACCCTTATAAGAAAATATTTTTATTCATGTTTTTATGAAGCCACATTAACTTTCTTGTCATTTGTACTAAATTATTTCTACTTCATAAGGAAAGCTGAGTACACAATCACTAGCAGCCGCTTTTAATATTTGCCATGGATTATTTGATTAAATCTTGCATACAAAATGAAGGCGCGATACCATCATCTCTTACAGTGGCAACTGTAATCATAAGCAAATATTATATTAGCTAAAACAGTTCGCGATATGAAACTTGTTATTGGCAAATATACTGAAACACTTCCGTCTACTAGAGCACTCAACGCCTACTCCTTATCAAATTTACTACTCTCCACTGCTCTAACCCGCATTTAATGCGCTTACGGCTAGGCGTAATGAAATGGAAAAGTCGTAAAAATGTTTATTAGCTTAATTTAATGTCAATAAAATTTGTGGTTTGCAACAAAGCCAACAAAAAGAAAAATAAATAAAAATTATGAAATCACCGCACTTACAGTTGGCTATAAAAATATGTGTTTCTGCACGCGTCTGTGTGGGTAAACAAGCGTTGGACAATTAAAATTACAAATTGCAGCAAATTAGTTGGACTTAATTTACTTGGCAAATAACAGAAGTTTTTTTTGTGCACGAGTAAATTACATATAATAAAGTGTAACATTCGGTGAAAAATAAACAAAATATTGCTTTGGTGTGAAAAAATTTGTAGTGGTTAGTGTATTAGGCAATTGAAAGTATTAGGGTGGTTCAGAAAAATAATGTAAATATTTTTTTTTATTTGGTTAGAAAAAATTTGAAGTAAAAATGTGCTTTTTTTTAATTTTTAAAAACTTTTTATTTTTAAAAATTTTTTGTTGCAAACATTTTGAAATTTCGTATTAAACTATTGGAAAAATTTAGACTCATTTGATGAAAATGGTATTATTGTATGTATATTTAGAAAGTTTTAAAAAAAATTTTGTTTTAACATTTTATTTATAATTTTTAAAAATTTGCAACCATTTACAGAATATGAAAATACAGAAAAATATAAAAAAATGTACATATATAAGAAAAATTTGAAATTATTTTTCAAAGTATTTTTGTAAATTTCCAACCGAGTATTAGTTAGTCTTTGCAAAGAAATTTGAGAAAAAATTTTCAAAAATCAAATTGATTAATTTTTTTTTTTATTTTTCGTCCTACCCTAATGGAAACACTACTTGTTATTTTCTAATTAAACTAATACATAGCGATTTAAAGTTGTTAATTTTATATTAGATGCTTGTAAAATGCTTACAATTTTATAAATAAGCCTCTTTAATGTAATTCAAGCACCCTGCAGGAAAAATATGACTTTTAAAAATATTTTTTTTTTACATTTTCGTATTTTCAATATTATGAAGCTTTTTCATTACATAAAATAATTTTGATTTTATTTTTTTTACCCTAGTATAACCATGCAATCCTACTCACGTTCTTTAACTAAACTACAGCAGCTTTCCCATTAAATTTCTATTGATTTCCCCAAGTACTCTATGCTTAACACATATACACAAATCTGTCTGACTCATGCCACACACTATATTTAGATACATAACGCATAAAAATACATATAATGCATTTTTTGTGCCATTAAGCAGTTAGAGGTGGCACAAAAACAACACACCTTTGCATGCGTGCTTTGGTTCACCGGCAATTAATTTCAATTAGTTTCGACAAGTCGTTTAAATTATGTATGTACGTGCAAAATATAATTAATTTCAATGCCTAGACATGTTTGCATGAGTGTATGTACGGACATATTTAATACAAGCTATGCGTATAAATCACAAATGAGTGTTAATATTCGCTGATATTCTGATATATGTACTTAAAATGTGTGAACACACAACTAAATGTACACATATATAAATAAAGAGATACCTTAACTGTGGCTTCGTTAGTTAGTTAGTATAAACATACTTGCAGATACATCCGAACTACTTTTTTCACATAAAAAACTTACTGAAATTATTTCCATGAAACTACTTAAGATATTTTCGGAATTTAAAATTTTTTTTGGTGGCAACTCTGGTCTCGAAAATATCTCCGGCAAAAATATTTTCTAAACGCGTTTATGTTGCTCTAGCATTCCATTATTGCTCAATTTAAAGGAAAAAGAATGTTTTAAACATTTCAAACAAGTGGCAACTCTTCTAAAATGTATTTTCATTAAAATGCCTCTTTAAAAGTCCTTAATCTGAGTCCTTTATTTAAATAATTTCGTTTCGTTTAGTATTTTGAAGAATTTGAAAATTGTATTAGGTGGCAACTCAGCTTAAAATAATTTACAACTTTATGTTTTTCTTAACTCTATTATATAAATACGATTATTTAATTATATTTACTGAATTAAAATATGTAAAAATATGGCAACTGTCCTTAAAAAATATTTATAAATGTTAGTTTTTTTCCGATTATTCACTTTGATAGCCAATATACATTAGTTATTTTAGTTAACTTTGGTTAATTTTATTAATTAAGAAATTATGGGTGGCAACTCTCCTTACAAATATTTACAAATGTTTACTTACTTTGATCCCTTTACTTTGAGACCAATATTTTAATAACTCGTTTAATTTATTATATTTCCTAAATTATAATACATACATACATACATATGTATGTAAAAATCTGGCAACTCTCCTTAAAATATATTTATGAATGTAAGCTTTGTATTTGTTATTCTAGTTTATTTAATTTATTTAATTAAATTAAATGGGTGGCAACTCTCCTTAAAAATATTTACATATGACAGCTTACGTTGAACCCTTTACTTTGAGACCCATATTGTAATAACTCATTTATTTTATTATCCTTAGTGGTGAAATGTTTAAAAGGTGGCAACTCTCTTTAAAAAGTAATTCCAACTGCAAACCTTCATAAACACAGCTCATATGTACAAATATTTTAGTGGTTTGTAACTCATATTTTTTTCGAGTTAATGCTTTGAAACAGGTGGCAACCATTCATTTATTATTTTGAACCATTTAAGTCTTATGACGAATATTTACCATATGGTTCTTGAAATGAGCAAGCAAAACTGTTCTACAGATGGTCTATGAATTCAACAAGCTAGAATCCTAAGAAAAGGATCAGGTCAGTAATTAAAGAGAACTTATCTATTTTCTTTTCTCTAAACTCAGAGTTTCGACATCATTCATGTTCCCACGCATTTATATACGTATAAGCAAACAGATTTATATCCGACCAAGAACACAATGCTTTCCAAGCAAAGAAACTTCAATCAATCGGAGTCACTTATGATTTACTTTCGATCTCATCCTCTAAAACCTCTCAAAAATAGTTCATTATAGACTTTATTCATACTACAGAGCTTTCACTTCAAAGTTCTCCATTATCTCTTCAACTCTTAAACTATCATACCTCAAACCTGCCATGCTATCGCCATCACATCTCATTAATAAATATAACTACATTTATGAACTCAAGCTTCGTATACAATTTTATAGGCCTCCATAAAGCACTAAAATGCTTTCCAAACAAAAGTAATGCGGCTCCATTGCACTTAGCAGGTTTGTAGGTGAACAGACAGGCAATAAAGAGCTGCCGGCGTTGCCACATGAAAGTTGTAAAACCAACCGCAATTAAAGTGCCGAGCCAATCAAAAGCGAAATGTCACTAAAAATCTACAAACAGAAGTACAAAATGATAAAGTCACTAAACTAATATTGTTGTACAACAACAAGAGTGCTTAGCAGTGCTTACTTTTGGATTTATTGCCGTTTGGTTGAGTGCTGTGACAAATCAGCAAAAGCCATAAATACGAGTGTGTACTGCTAAGCGCTTGCGAAGTCACAGCTAGCCAAAGTGTGTTGCACGAAAGTTAACAAGAATAATAAATCCAGTTGAATTTCGAATGCTAATTTCGGCTAAAATAAAATTTATTTTACATGCTTTTCGTATGACAAAATTGTGTGTGTCTGTAAATATTCATATATATTTATATGGTGCACAGTTAACACCTCTTGCTGGCGGAAATTTATTTCGCTCTAAAATACCAACTGAATTGCAGCCATTTTGGAGTTAGTTTAATGTTTATTTCTCGCATTAAAACTTAACTGAATTAACTAAATTGTAAACTGATTATAAAAGTTTGGCTATTTCGCAGCATACAGTTGCAGACAGGCACACAGACACGAAAACAGTGAGCTGCTCTTGCACATGCGAGTGTTACGTATACGTAACGGTGTACACTGGGCAATAATGAGTGGGAATCTGGTTTGGTGGAGAGTGCATGAAACAGAACTAACTTCAATATACATTAATATACATAAATAGTGTACATTCAGAAAATTAAAGTAGAATTTTTCACAGAGAGAAATTTACACTGTGCTGCGGTTGTGATTACGTCTGAGCCACTCTTTTTATGATCTTGCAACGACGTTTCAAGTATCTCAAAAATATTGTCTCTCCCTAATGATACTTTATTTCGCAACATAACCTCTGTTTAGCACGTTACTTAGACACATCGGTGCTTCAACTTCTTTAAATCCTCTGAAAAAAAAAGAGTCTTGAACCTTTCTTGTGTTTATTGACGAGCGTGCTTTGCTGTACAAAAGTGTGCGTCTATCTTAGCTACAACAAGATAGTGTTCCGAGTCGATGGCCCTCGGAGCGTATGCACGTCAAGGACACTTGAAACATTTTGTCTATCTATCACAACATGATCAAACTGTTTTCGAACTTTTCGATCCAGAGACAGCTCAGTAGCTTGATGAATTTTCTTGTGCTGGAATAACAATATTTCAGGCCGCCGCGCAGTCGGTCAGCCCATTTGGAGAGGCTTCGACATGAGGACAGAATTTTGCTACTGTTGTAACAAAAATTCCTTCTTTGCCCACCCTGGCATTATAGTCGCACAATTTTACATTGCGGTGTGGGCAGTTGTCATAAGCACGCTCCAGCCGCTCATGAAAGGCATTTTTGGTCGGATCGTCCTTCTCTTTCTTCGGGGCGCGTTTGTTTTTCTCTGGTGAGCTTCAACGAACTCTTAAACCGAATATGTCGAAAGTTTCCTCTCTTTTAACCGTAATCCCAGGCTCGACACGAGATGGCTACCGTATCTTACACAAGGTTTACGGTCGTTTCCACGGTGCATACCTAGCTTGCAAAAGTAGATATGGCAAAGATCTGAATTAACGTCTTGTCATAGTGAACGACGACAGTTTTCGCAAAATGGGATAATTCAGTATCAAACCGACTCAATAATTAACATAGTAGAGCCTTGTAACCGCTTTGCCTTTGTTCAAAGAAGGGTTTCTCACACCATGCAAACCCTAGAAAGTGGTGATCATCAATTTTCCGGCCAATAAGACAGTCTTTAATACAATCTGTGAAGGGATCTCACTCTTTTGCTTGTTATACGGGGTAAACAATCGCCACACCGTTCACGACAACAGTTCTCTTATTCTCATCCTTCAACCAGTACATGACTCACGCAATATTTTGAGATGTCTATTATCTTAGTTATCTCCTGTGGCCTCAATATTCTGCCTGTGAATACCAGTTCGTGGACTTTTGTAGGGTTATTTTTCATGGTAGTTGATTAAAAAACACCTAAGCACGGCTGATCAAGCGAAAAGCTAACTTTGTGTTCTTTGCTGGGTTTTATAGACAAGAAATTAATCGGTTTCCCGGCTCTGCGTTGGCTTTCTTCCACTTTGTTTTTAAACCTGCTGATCCAAATCTATACGCGATAAAAACAAGCAAACAATCAAGCTACGGGTCCGATATGACGAAAGTTGACAGAAACCTCATTCAAGGTAAGTATTATACACAATAAATTTCTCCTATGAAAGTGGTCCCTTCTGAAAATCAATGAGATTAAACACTTATCGGACTGCACTCAAATATGATGAGGCCCGAACTCAATGCACAGTCCTGTTCTACGCAGACAGATACTGCATCCGTTGCAGATATTCATATAAAGATCAGCTGTCAGCTGTACAATAATAAGTAAGTTATGGGTGTAGATCTTAAAAAAAGAGGGAGTAATCTTCTGAATTTAGTTTCCTGACTCATCTTGAACCGTAAAGTGAAGACTGGTATCTTATTATATTTTACGAAAGCTAGGTGACTGAAAATTAGAATATTATTTCGAATACTGTTACAGCCAAACATGCGGAGTTATGGTTTCATCGATTCCTTTCCGGTAATTCTGATTTTTAAGCTGCAACAACCTCTGTAAAACCAATTATCGAAAATATCGTTAAAATAATAAAAATCTTCGAGTCCGACCATCTTGTGAACACTGTTTCGATTGACTAAGTGCTGAACAGTGCTCAAAAACCCGGTGGCCCCTTACGTAAGGCTGAATTCAAAATGTAGCTCGAGGTATGGGTGCCGCTAAAGCAAACAGACTCATGGACTGATTTTACATCTGTGATCACTGCTAAATCGTGACAAAATCGATTGAACTCTAAAGCGACAACATGAAACGAAAGCGAAGATAGTGGAATAGCTGTGAGCCTGTGCAAATGGTGAACAACTAAGCATTGGTGGTCAGGAGGGGTTTGCTGTGTATATGATGGGATTAGCAAGGAATGATCTAGTATGAGTCTCCGACCTGTTCTGTAAAAAATTGGACCGTCCTTAAGAAGCAATCCCGCATAAGCAGCCAGAGCCGCTGTTTCATCAGGACAACGCCAGTCCAAACACGTCGATATCACAATGAAAACTTGCTTTGACATTTGCTCCAAGTAGTTACTAAGTATCTGTACTTGTCTATGACGATAAGTTTTGCTGGTTAAAAGTTCGCCGAAATAGTTGGTTGCACGAAATGACTGTTAAATTTTTTTCTCATTAGAGATGAAGACATGAAAACCACAACGGATGGTAGTACTTCCAATGGGTTGTGGAGAGGTTTCGTGTGTTAATCCCACGTTCTGTAAATTATGTTATATTTCGCAATATAAAAGCTAGATACGTAACTCGCAATAAATACAGTCATTATATGTATATGGTATCCAGCTGTCGGACGTGCGCCTTTAAATATCAATCATTTTCGGTTCGGTTCGGCTCGGCTGCCAAAAATCGCCCAAACAGAAATGTGAAAAGAGTGTAAATCTGCCAGCTGCAAGGCGACGCACTCCCTGTGATGCAGACACTTAATTTCCACACAACGGCACACCAAACGCCACATTTTCCGGGACGCCCACACTGACATTAGCTGTAATAGGCGGCGTGCAGCAACGTGTTGCAAGTTGTGCATTGCTCATGCCGGCAACAAATGTTAATGCGAATGATAAATTTCGCAAATAAACAATTTCATTATTTGATTAAGACGCCACATCAGCGATTTGGCAAAATTTCATTGCAGCTGACAACAGTAACAGCAACAACAACGCGTGCCGCCTTTTGTTGCGCTGTTGAGAAATTGCGCATTCGCGTGCGGCTTTGTGGCGCACAAAATGAGGAAGTTGCTAGCAGTTAATTTGCCAACAAGCAACGCACAAAGTCCAACAAATGGTAAGACAGCTGCTTTTCCAAGCCGAAATTGTAGAAGAAGAAGAAGCAGCATAGAAAGATTGGACTGAGGTAAGACTGCCACAACAAGACTTAACAATTGTTGCATGCTGTGCTTGCTGGTGCAACAGCGAATGTGCCACACCACGTTGCATATGTAAAGCAACTAAAAACAACAACAATAACAATAATAACGCTTGCAACAGCGCACGCTGTGGCAAATTGCCGACCAACAAGTGGGTTTGCATTTTTGATTAGAAGCAAATAATTCAGAAATGTTCAACAATAACAAGTACAACAACAACAATGACAAACAGCGCAGCACTGGGAATGAAGCGGCAAAGTCTACGCCAGCGGCTTGGCGCAATCGATTTGCGTGTGGGCCGCATCCAGCCATTCTCGACTCATGTCAGTTGCCTTCGCTGTCCGTTTGCGCCCAATCGTGCCGCCTGCGTGCGTCTGACAGTTCGAAAATAATCGCCCGAAACGTCAAAGTTTGGCGCCCAAAGAGCCAATACACTAGATTGTATATTTGTCGGCGCGCCTGCGCATAGAAAGCAATCGCCGCGCTGTGCCGCAGACAACACAATCTTAACCAGTTCGCCAATTGGCCACCGAAACAGGTCCATTGAATGCGGCGATTGTTGTCCAGTCACCAGCCACGCCGCTGCTGCTGGCGTTTTTTATTGCTGTTTTTGTTGTTGTTGTTTTTGTCTTGCGACCAGGAAGATAAGAAGGAAGCTGGGTGTATGCAAATGTGAGAAACTATTTTTGATATATTTGGATTTCGATTGAAATTTGAGTTTGATCTCTCTACTCGTACCTATGTTCAAACTTGCAACGTTGCCACGTGAATATGCAATTTATGTAGGATTGACGCGTGGTCGGCGATGCCATCGTGCTGAGCTGGAGACAGAATTCCGCTGGCAGCGATTTAAGATCATTCAATTCACATAATTTTAATACAATAATTTCTATATTTTGCGTTTGATATATGGACATTTGCCAATATTCGTTACAACGGTACAATATAGACACTTTTTTATCATAAGTGGAACACTTTTTAAGCTATAGTTTTTTATAAAAACGAAATTCTGAATTATCAAAACAACGAACACAAATATTTCTGCTAGACTGTTAAATATATTAATGTGCAGTTTTCTTAAAGAAATCCGGAGTATTTGTGAAGGAGGTGTTTCTAAAAGCTTTTCAGAGTATTTGAAGTGAAAGCTTTCGGAAGAAACTTTTCAGGCAGTTTTGTGATTGCTTGAGCACGCATCAAAAATTAATACCAGCCAAGAGAAAATACGTCAATTGCAGCTGAATTAAAACAAAATCGATTAATTTCTAAATGATTACTGGTGATGAAAAATAGGAAACGAAACGGTAGCCAAGCCAAGATAGACGGTCAGAGAAGTTTTGATATGTGTTTTATGGAAATGACAGTGAATCATCTATTAATGAATGCCCTCCCTACAATTATTCAAAATCGGTCAACATTTTCCAATGAGAGCAACTTCTCTCTCTTTTATCACGGCATAAGGTCACACATATTAATAGAAAATCGACAAAAGCTCCGGAAGATTGGTTTGGGAAGTTCTGGTATGTATAATCTGAACCTGTCTCTTGCGAATAATTTTATTGGCGAAAAATTCATCTCAAGAAAAGCTCTACCAACATTAGTCACATATGAAATCAACTCCGCAAAGTCGCAAACCAAACTATATTTGCGATCGTAAATTTACATATTTAACGATACTTCAAAATTGTCCTCTATAAAATAACCGTTACGAAGTCACGAGGACAAAACTTTTCAAAAATTTGTTTCACAAAAAATTTCGTCAACTGCACGAGTTTACTTGAAGTTATTTCTTCATTTCACAGCAAATAAATACTTGGTTGATTTAATGTGGAAATTGCTGTGAACTCGGTATTTTCGGTTTCATTCGAGCAGCAAAAGTGTGAGAAATTCGATAACCAATTTCAATGAAATTCAATTTAAACGTACAACTGCGCTTGCTCTCGGAGCAAGTTTCCTTAATTTTTATTTTCTTTCACTACTTCTTGCTTTTCACTGCCTCAGTTACAGTTTGCCGCAGTTAGTTGCAGTTGTACAGTGGTTGCCGTACTTCCGGCGGTTCGAGTGTTGTTCGAAAATTATTGGCCGTTAAAATATGCTGCCAACAGCCAACAGGTCGAAGCAAATAATGAAAGGAGTGATGAGTGAGAGACTGTTGGGACGAAGAGGGATAGCATTGTTTGTTTTTTTAGTGTAGTTGAGAGTTATGTAGACGTACTTTCGATAGGGAACAGTGTTTTGATGGCTTCCAAGAAGTAGTATTTTCGTTATTGAGATAACCAAAAAGTTATCTTCGTTCGTTTTACTTGTCCCTACAAAGCAGTAAGACAGCCTTAACTCTTATTATAACCGAAAATATAACATTCTTAGGAGCTAAGTTTCTTCTTTAACGCCAGATCGACCTAGAAAAACAGTGGAATCTCGCGAACCAAGAGGCCGCTTTCGTTAGCGTTTTTTCTTCATCGCTCGGTGGTATAACTCGGATCAGAGTCTGATGAAGCTCAGAGCAATAAAAATAGAAAAGCTGGACCACGAGTTCCCCATTCAGTCGCGAAGACTAAAATAAGTTATAAAGTACGCTTTTGTGGGTTTGTAACCCGATTTCTCTAACTAAGCACGAGGGCCTCCATAAACCAACCAGTGAACATAAATCCTGCTATATATCGTAATCTGAGTACCCACCAAGTCCAGCCACACCACTGTAAAGCAGCAGGAAGTCAAGTAGGACCGTACGAACACAACGGAACCCAAACAAACGGTTTGTTTGCGCCGAATAAACAATAGCCGCTGGCAGCACAATGCGTTCTGTAGGCGGTGCGGTGGTGGTATGTGGCAAGTGAGTGAGCAGTTAACTACAACTATGTGCAACCATGCAACCCGCAGCGTCGTCGTCCATAGGAAGGAAGTAGGTACACAGGACGTATACGTTACATGTGTTCTGCGCTGCTTAAATGCGGAAATGGTAATATGCGCGCCAAAGCGGACGGTAGCAACACACAGCGCAGCGATAGCAGCGAAATGGGCGCATAAAGCGACGGGAAGGATTATTATTGTAAGCGAAGCGACACGGAGTTTGGTGTGCCGACTGGAGTGTGTACTGTCTGAGACTTCCTTCCCGTTGTTGTGACTTGAAGCTTGCAACACGAACACAATACAAGACTGCCTCTTCGATGTTGATTTTTCGCATCGCTTTTGTTGTTGCAATTTGTTTTCTTATTTATTTTTTATTCTACATTTTACTCATATATTGTATTACAAGCTGAGATTATACGAAAATATGCAGAAATTCTTAAAAGCCGAAGATATTTTTTACTAGTTTGTGGAGCAAGCATAATACAAAGCTTCTTCATTGACTTATAAAACAAATATAAATCTATAAAATGCATATAAGCAATATATGTCCATGTTTATATACGTTCATGTAGTAGTAAGTTGGCATATACTTGTTTGTTATTTTATAGTTATATTCTGCATGTGTTATGCTCCAATTCTTTTGTCGATACAATTGTTTATATGTTTATATGTGTGTGTCATTGTTTGTCTTCAGCTTGTTGAATTTTGTGCTTGTCATATTCTTGTAAATCATAAAACTTGATATTGTTTGATTTGCACAAATTTTGACAGCAGCAAAGCAGACACACGATATTATTTGATGTACTTCGACATAATGCTATATTGAATATAAATATGTTATATATAATGATAGCAAACACATCGTTCGATTTTATTTAAGACATAGAACTGTAGTTTGGTGTAGAGCATCGCAGTAGCGCCGTAGTCTTTGGGCTAAAAATCTTGAAAAAGTGAGCTTGGTCCTAGATCAAATACTATAAGATCTCTACCCTCCTTAAGGTGAAATCACATAACTCGGGACTTGCTGGACCGCTTTTAATCACAAACGGTATATAACATTTTTCTGACATTTCTATGTTACAATGTGAAAATAACCGAAATGAACGAAATACAATTTTAAATTTTATTTGTTTTTTCACTTTCCAGCATATAAGTCAAGAATGAATTAATATAACGCAATAAAAACTTGCACGATGCTATCTTATTACCAAAAATTGTAAAAGTCTAACCAAAACTGGTACCGTACCCTAGGTGCCGAATACATGGACCACAGTGCCTTTAATTGACTTTTTACCGAAAATATTGGTCAATGTGCCAGATTTATAAATAAAATTCAGAGAGAACTTTCCTGATAGTACTCGTAGTATGTCGGTGTGCTACAAATGGATTGAATAGAGTCAATACTTCGCTGAGTCCACATACTTGTATACCTAATATAAACAATTTCGAAGACTTTATATCGCATACATCAGCCAATATGTGAGTTATTTGCATAAAATTGAGAGAGCGAATTTCTCTGATAACGTTTCATATTTGTGCTTAGAATGAATAAAATCGGCCCTAGATCCCATATAACTAACATGTTCAGTTATACCCGAACTCAGCCCTTTCTTACTTGTTCTGAATAGTTTCATATTTATAAGTACCCACACGTTTTCCATCGGGTTCGCTTATGGCGACTGCAAAGGTCAGTCTAATGAAGCTATCCCGTTTTCATCTTTCGAAGTGCTACACAAGCGTCTCCGATGTTTTAGGTCGTCGTCGCCCTTTTAAACCAATCCCAACTTTCTGCCCGAAGGCACATATCTTTTGATGGCAGAAATCAAGCATGGATTGTGTTCGTCATCCAAAACGCCTGTCGAGTGTCCTTTGTGGAGACCACTTGGCTCTAATCATCATCCACATGTTCAACTGGCTGCTCAATTATTAAATGTTTTCCAATCGTGGCCCGAAATTTAATCTAAAACTCCCTCAAGTGATTCCTTATTGTATTTAGAGAAACAGTTATGTCTTTTCGGATCCACTGGTTTACTGCTTTCAAAGATATGGTAGGATTATCTTCGAAAATTGTCTGTATAACTAAATTTTTCTGTTCTGAAGTAGCTCGGCAAACATATCGAGCAAGTCGCCCACATTTGTGAGCACCAACAAGTGTTGGTTTCAATATTAGACAGATGCCGTCAACTTTTCGCTGCAGTGAGACATCTTGTGACCGTATGGTTGGGAACAAAGAAGGACTGCTTCACAACGTTTCGCGTGCATGGAACTCATTCTTTAAATATGTCTAAAGCAGATAGTTTGGCAAAGAAATCAAGTGCTTTGAAAATCAAGGCCTACGAAATGTTCAAATTATTTTATGATTATATCAAACTATATCGTTCTGACTTTTCTGATCCCACAGATCATTACTTTGTGATCTTGGGTGTTCAGCTTTGCTTTGATTTTACTAGGTTGATTTCTTGCAGAGATCTTGCTGGTATCGTTGGAATATCGGACTGATCAGTAAACACCACTTTGAAAGAAACAAAGGCCTAAGAAAAGTGAAAGCACGATTGTTTCGAAGAACACTCAATTTATACAAAAAAACATCGTCGCGTTAAAACAATGCTTTAAAACAATGCTTTCCGACTATCAAGGTTTCACGAAACGCTTTGTTACTGGTAATGAGACTTGCAACTATGACTCTGTCACAGACGATCAATCGGCCAAATATTGTGGCAAAGATGAGTCGAAGACGAAAAAAACACGTCAAATCATGTCAAAAATCAAGGTTATGTGACGGTTTTCTTCAATTATCGAAGGATGGTGCACGACGTATTCCTTCCGACCTGACAAACTGTCAAGAAGTAATGCTATTTGAGTGTTATGCGTCGTTTGCACAAAGCTATTCCTAAAAAGAGGACAACTCTTGGCTTTGCACCACGATAATAGACCATCGCATACTGCATTGGTTCTTCGTGAGTTTTTCGCCAAATTTTCAACCAATATCGTATCGCAACCACCGTATTCGCCTGACTTATGTAGCTCCGTATGACTTCTGGCAATTCAGCAAACTCCAACGACCACTCCAGGGAAATCGCTTTGAGTCAATTGAAGACATCAAACGTGAAGCATTGAAGACTAAGTATTCTGGAAATTGACTTTAGCAACTGTTTCAAAGATTGGAAAAAAGGTGGTGCATGTGTATTGGGACCAATGTGGCATTACTTTGAGGAGGACGACATAGATTTGAAAGAATAAATTAAGAATTTTAAAGCTATAAACGGAGTCTTACTATTTTTTGTTCTTAGTAGTATGTGGCTGCCTTTATGCGTTTTGAAATGACTGTTGAAGTAACTTTCGAAAATTCTTTCATCCCTCTTCAAGTAATGCTGGCTCCTATTAAACTGTTTTTAAAAGTCAAAGATAAGCTTATGACAATTGATGTTTTAGGCACTAAGATACAAACAACTGAAACTGTAGAGAGTTTTGCTAGGGGTTAAGGAGATTAAATATAATTTTGAGGATAAGAAGTAGTTAAGAAGTAGTAAATAGTTTAAGTTATTGAATTAAAAAAAACTATTAGAATTTACCATATCCAGAATATTAAATGACAAGATTCCTAACTATTTTAAGAAAAAAATAACAATCAAGTCTAATTTTTTTTTTTTTTAAATTCCTCGCGACTCACAAATTATAGGAAAAGTTTTCACAAAAGTATGACATGCATCATTTTCAAAGAATGTATGCCAAAGAAACCATAAAGACAAACAGACACACGAGTTTATACACCCAACTAAGACCCTCGGACCACCCTCTCTCACCTCAAGCTCCACAAACAAGCCACTTAATGCTCGCACACGGAAAAGTTTTATATAATTGCATATGCGTCTAAATATTGGCGAATGCTTGCATGTGTATAGGTGTGTGTGTGGCATGACATTCAAAGAGCGGAACATGAAAATCAAAAACTGCATTTCCGACGCTTCAACTTCAATTTCCGAGCAAAGGAAACCATAAAATCGGTGACTTTTTCATTTCAACTCGAAGCTGAGATCGGAAGCCACACACGCACACATATACAAGCACAGTGTTGTGAGCCAAAGGACAGCAGAATGTGAATGAGATGTGCACTTAAGGCATTGCTGACTTAGCTTGCATGTGTGGGTCTTAGCCAACAGAATATGATTGTGTGTGTGTATTCTTGGTTGGCGCTGCTTGCTCACCAACAGTTAGCATTGCAAGAAAATGCGGAAAAAGAAGTGAGCAAAATTATGTGCATAAAGTGCGCATAAATATTCCTTTTAAGTGCATTGTACGCTGCATGTCACACACACACAAACACATATACGCTGAGTGGCATGCCACAGAGGCGGCACATTGCAATGTCACCGTGACATTTGCTTAGGTGTTGATCCCGCTGCTCCTACTGGTCGCGCTGCTGGAGTTCTTACAAGGCATTGCCATACTTGAGCAAAAAGCAGGCAAAAATTAAAAGCATATTTTTATAAAATTTTCTTGCAAACGCGTGCATTCGAAGGTGTTTGAAGTAGCAAAATACAAAAACAATAGCAATGTTAGTTTGAAAATTGTGAAGAGCAAGGCGGCAAGGTGGTTACTGCTGTGCGTGGCATAGCAAAGGCAGCGCAGCAGGTGCCTCCATATGCAAGTGTGTTTGAATGTATGTATGTGTGGTGGAAGGCAAGGCATGTGCAGCTATTAAAATCACATCGCTTTAGAGCAAAAAATATATTCAACAAGATAAACTGTTAACTTTTGCTGCACCGAAACCATAATACCCTAGACAGGCGCATTACTAATGGCAGCATATTGGTTCGCTCTAAAAAAAAATTTCGGAGACTGCAGCGCAGCCCTCGACAATAATCTATGCCAAATTTCGTGAGGATATCATTCAAATAAAAAAGTTTTCCATGCAAGAACTTGAGTACTTGAGTTTGATTTATCACTTTGTATGGCAACTATAGGTAGGTTATAGTGATCCAATATCACCGATTAAGAAGCTACTTAGAGGAAAAAGGACGTGTTCAAAACTTCAGCTAGATTTCCCAACCTTTCTGAGTTCTACAAGCTTCGTGGCAAACTTAATATACCCCATTAAGGGTATAAAAACACATACAACTGCTTACAAACGTAACCCAATAGCAACTACTACATATTTATGAAGTCATGTTCTCACATACAGACGCACATGTGCACATTCACATACATACAATCTCGTATTTATATTTCTTTTTCCCTCGCCACCATTTACTCCGCTTTTTATTTGCCTCCCTTTGACTCTTGCTCAGCTGGTTAATGCAAAATGATGACGCTGCCAGCTGGTGGCTCAAAAAACAACATCACCACCAACAACAAAAAAAACAAAAAATATAGCTTTACATACATGCAGCATGCTGCACTAAGGGCCACAATGGACGATATTGCCATTTAGCTTTGCAATAAAATAATGGGTATTATGACATTGGATGACTTGATTGTTGCAGAATGAAAAAAAAAAAATATAGAATTAAATGATGCTAGCTTTAAAGAGTATAGTGTTGCTGGGGAGAAATTTTGTTAGAAATTTAAAATGAAACAGGCTAATTCGAACCGTTGAAATACCAAGCCCACTTGAAAATATAAGCTAGTCTTATGAAGAAGGTCAAATATAGGGTCTTTCGGCTATTTCGATTACAACTTTTGTGGCAAAAAGTCCAAATTCAGTCCGAATTCAAGAGGAGTGGGCATGTAAAGTCCAGCACAGAACAACCGGCTGTTCCAAGTAGAAGTTCTCTTGCGTTCAATTTGTAAAAAATGTGTATTGCGCACTTTCCTCAACTTATGGTCAGCATAATCGGTCTACTCAGAGTACTATTCGCAACACCATTACCCATCTTGAGACATTTATTATTGGACAATAAAATAGACCACATCCAGTACACAGGGAAGATAGTATAGCAGCCGTAGCTGAGAGTGTACATGAAGACCGTGGAGAGTCGATTCACTTGAAAAGTTGCAAGAAGAAGACAAAGGGTACAACTAGTTACTGGACTACACAACTTTTAGCCTTGTACGTTAGTATGTGTTCCCCTAATCTTACGAAAATTATGCAGAAATTAGTAATCTAATTCGCACTCGCCTGAGCGAACAAAAATTTACCCAAACATGCAAAAGTCCAGTCATTAATTAAAACAATTTGGACGCACGCAAGCTCTTATCGCGGTAATGTGGTGCGAAAATACAAAAAAATTATTTCTTAAACAAATTCAGCGAATGAACTGTACATGACTACGATTTTTGTGCAAATTTTTCTTATTATATACCCTTTCGAGTGGACCGAAGTTGTATTTATAAATAGTGACGTTTTTACAACCACTCTTCAATACAAAATTTCGTATGACAGCATATACATATATTCATGGTATGCGCCGACATATGATATACTAGTACTTTGGTATATAAATATTAGACTATAGGAGATCAAACCGAGTAATCAATATCAAAATATGGGTCTCTCAATAAAACGTTTGCCTGCCTTCGATTTAAAGAAAGTGTCCATAACGTTATCATTTATTTAATTAAAGTTGCAAAAAAAAAATACTTTTAGCCCTTTACTTTATAAATGGAAGAAATTTTAACGAAAAATGTGTCTGAAGGATCGAAGAATGGTCGAAAGTTTCTCCAACGCCGTTTTGAGTGTTATTTTTGTGTTTTTTGTTAACTATAATATAATTGTTGATGGAAAAAATATGATTTTCTACCAGGAAATAGCCATTGGAATTTGAGCTGATTGATGATGGATTATTAACACATTTCAAACGACGTGAAAGAGTTTTAGAAGGTTCCCTTCGAGAAATGGGACACAACTCTTTCCCAAGGACCGCAAAAAATACCTTGGTCAGCAAACCGTTGTGGAAGCACAACGTGAAAGAAAGCGTGAGAAAAGCTAGCAATGCTTCTCTCTCTTCTCTCTCCCTCTCTCATGCACTGGTGATGCACAGCTATTGTAAGACCAATTCTGCTCTACGGTGTATTAGTATGATAAACAAGCGTATGGAAACCCACCTATCGGAAGCCAATAGAAAGGGTTTAGAGGCTCGCTGCGGCTCTTGAACTGGTACTAAACCTGCCCCCTAAATACCTCTTCGCTGAAAACTGCGCAGCAAAATCGGCGGAACGACTACCGGCTGCATATGGAACCTTCGGGCATAGCTCGGTGGGTAATGGCGGTTAAGCAAACACCGACTATGTGAACCCACTTTTCAACTGGGAAAGAAAGTTCAAAGTAAACATAGAAAGACATGTTAGCTACGCGCAACACTTTAAAACATATATGTATACGGATGGCGAGAAATGGACGATGGAGTTGCTGTGGGAATATACTGTCCAGAGTTAGGCATAAGGCAGCCTTTAAGGTTGTTGGACCACTACAGTATATTTCAAGCTGAGTTCTTTGCTAATGTGAAAGCCGGGGAGCTGGCTTCTAATGAACCTGTAGGCAATTTCAGAGTTAACATCTACGTACACAGCCAAGCGGGAATCAAACCAGTAACTTCGTGTCGCATATCAGCCAGAAGTGAAATTTCAATTAGCACTTGATATAAGAAAATGAATGGAATACTAACTGATCACTGTCTGGTGGCGACAAAAGGCCGCAGAATGTGGCTGACAGCTCTACAGAAAATATGGTCTACCAGATTAACTTAACCTAACTTAACCTAAAATAATCCTCAAAGAGAAAATTTTAAGAAACAGTTAAACAATATTGGATATAAAGCATTGCTTTCTTAACGCTTAAGTGTCACCCAAACTTAATGGAACATGAGGGATAATCTTTTCGAAGAAATCATATACAAAACCAAAATCCGCCATTTTCTCGAACAACCCTCGCTATTAAAAAACAAGACAAATTTCAACTAAAAGTAAACTGAAGTACCCTTCAGAGATATATTCCTTACAGCATTAGAGTGTTTAAAAAGATCTTTATGTTTTTATTGAGCGATCTATTTGTAAGGCTGCTATATGCTTTAGTAAACCGATTTGAATATTACTTTCATAAATTGTCGTGATGCCTAGTTCTTATAAAGAAACTCATGATTCCTAATTTTTAGCGATCAGTGTGTATGGCAGCTATATCCTGAAGTGATCTAATATTGGTGGTTCGGACAAATTAAGAAAAAAGAACGTATGTCAAATTTCATATCGATATCTATAAATATGATAGACTAGTTCTCGTCTAAACAGCCGGACAGAAGACAGACTAAATCGACTCGACTCGTCATGCTGACTCTTCATAAGTTGATGTACGTTTTCTTCTGGGTATAAAAAAACTTCGTAACAAACTTAGGTTACCCTGTTAAGGGCATAAAACAAAATTAACGAATACTGGACCACCCCGCAAGTGCTAGGAACTGGGAAGAGATTTTCTTAATAATTTTCATAAGCCTACACTTCCATGACATCCAAACAATTTCAACGCGTTCATTAGTCATTTCGACATTTCATCAGTCATCGTGTCCGTCCGCGTGTCTGAGCATGCCACATTGCCTGTTAGCAAACAAATGAGTGCCTCGCAGCCTATGGCTGGCCGCAAGTGGCAGCTTGCATATGTCAAGCGACTCAAGTCCAAAAAGAAAGCAAGAAAAAATCCTAAGCCGACAACAAAAACACCAAAGGCAACACAAAAAAATTGTTTCTGTGTATCCAACAGCTGTGCTGTTTATCGACGCCATTAATAGACGCTTTTACTTAAGTTAATCTGGTGGTAATTATGATAAGCCGGCGGTGAATGGCTCTTAGAGTGAGCGCCTGTGTGTGCCACAAACTAGAAGAGCGCTGAGATTCTTTCACATTATATATTTATACGCTTAACATAGAAGCATTTTCAGACACACATACGTATGCCACAAAGAATTTGGCGTGTTGCTCCAATTTCTCAACTTTATCCTTGCAACATTTTTTCCACTTCCTGCCACGACTTGCGTGCCACCATTTTGCGTGACTTTAATTATATGCATAGCTACAATTACGCATACACACATACCTACCACATAAAGGGTGATTTTTTAAGAGCTTGATAACTTTAAAAAAAAAAAAAACGCATAAAATTTGCAAAATCTCATCGGTTCTTTATTTGAAACGTTAGATTGGTTCATGACATTTACTTTTTGAAGATAATTTCATTTAAATGTTGACCGCGGCTGCGTCTTAGGTGGTCCATTCGGAAAGTCCAATTTTGGGCAACTTTTTCGAGCATTTCGGCCGGAATAGCCCGAATTTCTTCGGAACTGTTGTCTTCCAAAGCTGGAATAGTTGCTGGCTTATTTCTGTAGACTTTAGACTTGACGTAGCCCCACAAAAAATAGTCTAAAGGCGTTAAATCGCATGATCTTGGTGGCCAACTTACGGGTCCATTTCTTGAGATGAATTGTTGTCCGAAGTTTTCCCTCAAAATGGCCATAGAATCGCGAGCTGTGTGGCATGTAGCGCCATCTTGTTGAAACCACATGTCAACCAAGTTCAGTTCTTCCATTTTTGGCAACAAAAAGTTTGTTAGCATCGAACGATAGCGATCGCCATTCACCGTAACGTTGCGTCCAACAGCATCTTTGAAAAAATACGGTCCAATGATTCCACCAGCGTACAAACCACACCAAACAGTGCATTTTTCGGGATGCATGGGCAGTTCTTGAACGGCTTCTGGTTGCTCTTCACCCCAAATGCGGCAATTTTGCTTATTTACGTAGCCATTCAACCAGAAATGAGCCTCATCGCTGAACAAAATTTGTCGATAACAAAGCGCGAAACACATTTCGAACCGAACACTGATTTTGGTAATAAAATTCAATGATTTGCAAGCGTTGCTCGTTAGTAAGTCTATTCATGATGAAATGTCAAAGCATACTGAGCATATTTCTCTTTGACACCATGTCTGAAATCCCACTTGATCTGTCAAATACTAATGCATGAAAATCCTAACCTCAAAAAAATCACCCGTTATATACACGTATGTAAGGTAGTGCCTGCGCCCCGTAACGCGCAAATTGTTGGCGTTGTTGCAACATATTTGCCACATTCATGTTTTCATTTATTTCATCGTTGTCAGCATTGTTTTCACTACAACCGTTATTTTTGCTTTTATGCCTACAACTATTTGCCAGTTACAGGTAATTGTTGTTGTTGTTGTTGCCTGTGGCATGTTGTTCACCTTATCTGAAATGACTTCATGTACTTTTCTCTATTAAATTTACACTCTGTTCTTCGTTTGCCTTCATTTCATATGGAAATTGCGAGCAACAACAACAACAACAACGAAAACAATGTGCAAAGTAATAATTAAAACAAACAATTTAGAAGAATTTAGGCAGCGTGTTTGACATGCGTGAATGGAAATGCTAAAATGCTTTATCCGCGGGGACATTTAAGGTTAACGGTAATTTTCGTTTTTTATGTAGCTAGTTAATGACCTTTTCATTAACAACTCTCAGCAATTTTACTATGCGATAAGATAAGGATTAATGTGTAAATAGAAAAATATTTGGAGAAACTAATAGTACCTTTGAAGAAGCTTGTGGGCTTAAGAGTAATTTCGACGCCGACAAAATTATCTGGAGAGATATAAAAAGAGACAAACAGTTTTACAGAAAGCAATCGTGTGTTTCGAAAAAAGAGTCACATGTCAAATTTCCAATCATTGCAACTCAAAATGTAATTAAAACTCTCCTCACTGGTAGACTTCTTTTGAACCCGCAAAAGGATAAATTAATCACTCAGAAGAAATTATGCTGTATATCAGTCGATCTGGAGGCCTGCGGGCAGTCTGGCAACCGAAATCGAATACGAAGGCTAAACCAGTCTTCCATCTCATTTCCCATGATCACAGAAGCCCTTAACAGAAATATCCCCCCAATCGACACATCGTTGACGACCTTTCCAATGACAACGAAGAAAAATGTGGAACTGGAACATTCACACGCTATAAGAACCATCACGACTGCATGAGGAGATCGGGGAAAGTCAAGCTTATAAGCTCAGCACCCTTGGCCTATTTTCACCCTTAATAACTAGTTATTAACACCATAGATGGCGTGTATGTATTACCTGTATTCTGGTAATCCAAGTAAACAACCTCTAGCGACGTTGACATTTTGATTTGGACAGGACTCAAGGGATTAGAGACCATGTGGAGCTAAAAAGAAATTTGGACAGAGCATAAAGAAAGTTACTTATAATTGCTTGCACTAGTTTGTTTTCGACATCCAATGCTCCTACGGATAGATTTTTTTGCTTTTAGCAATCTATGAGCAATCTTGTGAAATCAATAATTAAATTCTAAGGGGCCACAAATACCTAATTTCGCTTGCAAATAACAGGAAGTATTATTAGTATTTTTAAACCTTAAAAGGTTTACCGAGGTTAATACCTGTTGAATGTATTCTTGTTCTTCAAGTTACAACTGCAATTATAACTATGAAGTGCTTAGAGTAGAGATCATATGAGGGTAGGTTATTTTGGCCGGCTATCAAGCCACACATAGACTTAAGGTCCTTGGTAATACCTGATAGAGGTTCGGTTTAATTTGAGCTGAAGTGATTGACATACAAGATTTCAACGATTTTTGAGAACTTTAAGAGCGATTCGATAAGTAATTTTGAATCTTCGTCTAGTTCCGTGAACAGCGACACAGCAATATACTTAAGACGGAGTTGTTCCAGCGTCTTGCATACTTCTCTTCCCTTTTGCATGTATTGTCGTTACTTATCCTCATCCGGCTCACATGTGATGTCAGTAGCCAGTCCTGAGAGTAAAAAGTATACAAACTAACGGCCTATCGGAAATTTCATTGTTATTGTTTTTAATGAATTCCGTATTTCTAGTACTGGTTCGGAAGACCAACAAATGACTCGTTGACCACTATCATCAGCTATTTCGTTTCCCGGACTTCCTTCGTGTATGCGAACCCAGCCCATATGCAGCACCTTTCCGCCAGACGTTACATCTACTGCCTCCCTGCGTCTAGTAGCTCAGCTGTCAACATTGACTAACACTCTTGAATATTTCCAAAGTTTCGGGGGAGTTATGTCATTCAAATATTATGAATTATTCAAGATAAGATCTTATTAGCTTCAACGGTCACTATTACTCAATTTAAATTAGAAGAGGGTTAAAATCATAGACTTCAAATCAAAATGAACTAAAAAAAACCTTTTTAATTATTAACTAGTCCCTCAATTTTTAAGATAGCGATCTAAAATTTTGAACACTTTATTCTCCCCCAAAAAGCTTCTCATTTTTGAAATACCTAAATCGGATATGGCTGACATACAAACTGAACAATCAAGCTCTTGTATGAAAAACTTAAGAAATGCACCTATCAAAGGTATTATAGCTTCGATTCAGCCGATGCTAAGTTTTTGCTCATGGTGTTCTTATAATGGAAAGCTTTTCACATCTCTCTACGAGAATTGCCTTTTATATTACGGTTGCTTTTCTGATTTCTTGAAGGACAGCTAACATTGTGTGCCACTCAGAAACTACTATACCGCGTTGTTCTAGAGACATGGTGACGACATGTCTAGTTTTACCACAAAAACAGACAGCCATTTGCTCGGAAGTGCTTCGTGCTCGAACAGCTTTTCTTGGATTCGACTCATCTGCAGTTTACTTTCGGACTTATATGCAAAACTCCACAATGAATCAGCTGTCAATGTCTTGCATTATTAATGTATTCTAATTCCACTAATGACCATAGTGGTCTCAATCTCACGATAGATCACATGATAATCTTGCAATGTCAGTTTGTGCACAGCATCAATAGTTTCCGGAAAAACAACTGATTTTGGACGATCTTTACGAAATTTGTCTTGGTGTGACCTGCGACTTCGGTTAAATTCAGCATGGCATCGATACACACAGCTCCTTAATAGATTTTCTCCTCTAAGAATTGAATTAAGTTCACCTACGTCGAAAGTTATACAAAATATTTGCACGAAAATTTTAGCGATTTAATACCAATTTTTAGTGGAGAAGAATATTTTAAGTTACTGCGAACAAAACAAATAGCGCCCGTGTGTCTAAACGTTCTGAGTAAGCATACCATCAAAAAGTCAAACTTTACGATAACATTGAAAATTTTCAGATTTCAATACTACAAGTACTTCTACGAAATTCCGAAATATAGAAAGCAACCGTACAAAAGACCCTTCTTCAAAATTCTGAAATATTTATTTATACCACAAGTACCGGAAAAAAACTATTACTACAGCTTCTCAAGTTATTTACTACTGTATGTATGCATATGCAGCTGCCACATAATAATTAATTCTCTTTAAAATGTCCATATGCTCCAATCTACACTATTTACAGCCTAATTAGCTATAAACTCCGCTAATAACTCACTTCCATACTTGTGATATTTGCACATAAGTGTATGTATGTATCTATATATTTATAAATATAAATAGAAATGTCTTCACTTGCAACTTTTAATCATTATTTGCACTGTTCCAAGCAAATGAAAACAAACACTGCAGACTTGCTCATGCTTACATAAAAGTATGTGCATGTATGTGTGCATAAATATTTGTATTATCAAATATTTACTTACGTATATACTTAAGTGCATAAGTACTTGAGGGAAGAGTAAATTCAACAGGACAAATTTGCTGTGAAAGCGTTTGAGCTTACATATCTACAAGTAAACACATAATTATGAAATAAATGTGTAAATAATGGCCGTTTGAGACAAGTGTGCGCAAATGCATAAATACATACATAAATAAACAAAAACAAGATACAAGATACAACAAAGTTATAAATTTAACTCTTTTGCTGGTGAAAAGATAACAAGAAGACTTGGATATTGTGTATATTTGGATGTACTATAATGTCTAGATGAATCTTGAGTCTAAATACGCTACTTACTTCCTTATTTAACATGCTTATATTTAACATGCATCATTGTACACAAGAGTTATACATACACAGGCAGTAGTAGGTATGTAACTGCCAAAGTTTTCAATCCAACAAGCAGTATCTACATATGAGAAATAGTAGTCAAGCATACAGCATTTTGCGCAAATGATTATCTTGCAACAATTTTATTGCAACTTCTTGAAAAACTGTAAGTATAACTTTGCTACATAGGCAATGCTGAATTTTTTGTGTTTGTTGTGTGGTTTTGATTACTTTCGTTGTAAGACATCTACTACTTACTCCGAGTAACACTGAAGAAAAAAAATTTTCTACGGCCTTTCGGTCCTTCTTGACCCCCTGTTGATTCAAGAAAGCTGCTTGCAAGTATACTAAACTAAATTTGAAATGGAGTTGCCACTAAACAAAAAAAGTAAATTTAAAAAGTGTTACATACCGTTTGCCAAGCATTAGGTATACGGAAACATGTTTCGAAAAGTGGTCTGGAAATAACATATTATAGAATAAAGTTGCCAGCTATCAAATACTTAAAACTGAACTAAATTTTGCCAAAATTTTAAAAATCAAAAGGTGTTTTCGAAAGCCTTTGGGAAAATATTTGGTTGCTTGGTACAATGAGGAAGCTCCTGAGCGCCAGACCGCAGCTGGTCGCGCTTAGGCTCTCATTAGAATCCTTGTTCTCCCAGTTGACAACGAAATTAAGCCTTTCTAGCAACTCAATGGTAGAAAACCTGATATTTTTTCAATCCAGCTGTTCAATGTCTTTTAAGTTGGCGTGTTAACAGCCGTACAGTATATCCAGTCTCATCCAGTTGAAGACTGGGTGTTCGCATAGAATCGACTCTGCATTCCGCCGAATCTAAATTTCACATCTACTGAAGCTGGGAACTTAAGGGTAGGTGTCCTGTCAAGGCCCCTACAATACCATTATGTTCCCTTTTGTTTATAAGTAGAAACTTTTTGGTCTATCCATCATCAACACTACCCCAAAGTAACTTTTTGGTATGTGCTGTGTTGCTAGTGTTCCAATACCTCCAAGGTTCATTGCTTCAAACAACCCTTGAAGGAGCTGAATGGTCTGGCGCAGTTGATATTAACCGAGTTACGTACTGAGCATAACCTAACAACTTAGTATTGACGCGACGGATAGCGGTTATTGTCACTGGGCTATCCATTAGAAGCTGTTGGTTAGAGCAGAAACCCACTTGGCACCTTCTATTATGTCGGCAGCTCAATCAGCTTCTTCACTCAATATAAAATCTTTTTTTTTAACGGAAGGGTTTATTCTGGATATTCTGTATATAAAATTTTTCAGTTTTTTGATCGGGCAGGACTGGCAGGCCAAAAGTTAATTTTTTTAGAGAATTTTTTAGATTTATTCCGCGGAAAAGGGCTGAATCCCCGAAACAATTTTACAAAATCTTACTCTACTAATAATATGATACTGATTTCTTCTTCATTTGAGTATGTACCCCTACAAGCCAGTCATGTTTTTACGTACTAGTTACATAAAAAACCAACATTTTTCCACCAAAATAAAATTGCAAATTCTGCAACTTGCAATCAACAAGATATAAGAGACAATTGACAATTTTTGTTTGCAACACTCGTCAGAGATTAGACTGGCAACCAGCTGACAAGACATTTGCTCTCATGGTACAAGCAGACAAAATGCTCACCAAGTCGTCGAGCGAGTGTTTAAATAGGCTCGAGCATGGAAATTTTTATATCTAAATGCAACATGTTTCTTCGAGTGTGCTAACCTCGCAAACAAATATTTTGGGAATACCATTGAGTGCACGATTTGTCAGCTCAGCCATGTGTATGACCTCTGGAGAACATTAGAAGTTGTATTTGTGGATTTTTTCAATTGACAATGAGGCGGAGGATTTGAAAATTAAGCTTGGGACACACATATGTTTGAATTTTTGTTTGAGGGCATACTTTTTAAAATACCCTTACATATAAATATTCGTATAAACATAAGACATACATATGTGTATTTAGTATACTATGTTCTAGCGAGGTCTTGCAAATTTTACAAGTACTGTCTGCCACATGCGACGGACTCAGGCATCAATAGCAACTTCTGTATTTCCCAAGTTGCATTGTAAGCATGGCATATACAATACATATACATATACATAAGTATGTTTAATAAACTTTTTATATTGATCGGCTTGGGTTTTGCACAGGTGGCAACGAACATTATAAAGGTTAAGCTGCAAAATTGGTGATCAAAAGAGGCAACAAAAAATTAGCAACGCAATACATATTAATAAATATACTTATTTGTTGATGTATCTGAGCCCAGGCTCCCTGTCTTCCATGTGTTAGCAGAAAATATGGTATACATTCGCTATTCCGAAAGAAGCTTATGTTAGCCAATGAACCTCCCTTGACCAAGTGTGACAGAAAAAGAGAATCTGTGAAGACTTGATTAACTACGACGGTCTTTGTAAGTAATTTCCTAAGTTTATTGAAGAAGTTTATTGTTTACTGTCTTGTTAAATTCTACTACACCTCTAGAATATTTTCTTAATTTTCAAGTTGATCCGAGTAATAGTTTCGGAGATACAGCCTTGAGAACATGTGCGCTCGGGTCTAACTAAGCTAAGTGCGCCGTCCTTAAACGCGTTTTTCTCGAAACTGTGTCTTTGATGTCGATTGGTAAGGTTTCTCGAGAACAACTCAACCGATCTTCATGAAATTTTACACAGAAAGAAAATCAGGCATCGGAAGTTTCCGGCTTCTTGTCGCAAAACCGGAAGTTTAGCCAAGAGAATGTCCACATGTTAAGCAAGTGCTTATTGGGCCTGCAGTGTACAGTGTAGATGCCACGTGTATACGGGATTTTTCCGGGAAGTCTATTGCAATATATATTAACCTAGTGAGGTTATAACCACACAACAACAAATATGCTTATGCATGTCTGTAAGTTGTTTCCAATATGTTTCGCCCTCCACTTCCTCCTCCTTGCGGAACAGCACTTTTAAGGTATCAGTTCTGGTCCTACCATCGTAGAAGCAACTGCAGAGCGAACAAGCTACTCAGCCAGTTCATTCCCGGCTACTACTACAGTTGAGTTGCATTTAGCTGCAAACTAATACGCCGTTCAGCCGTTCTATACACTCCTGCACCAATAGCGATTTAAGATCGTAGGCTGAGAACGCTTAGAGGACCGTCTTACTATTGCTGAGTATACAATGCTTTTATTGTGATAGTTGCTTTGGAGTTTCGTTTCTACAAATCGACTAATAGAAAAAATGCTTAGAAAATGCTCAGAGAAACTCTCATAGGTACAGAATATTTGGTCCACGGTCCCGCGATGCTTGCACCAATACTTTCCGATGTTTGCGAGCCGTAAGTGCACTATTTAATAGTCTAGCATATCTTCTAATGCTGCCGTTCCCTTCCAAGTTACACTTATCAGAAGATTTAGATCAAATAACAAGTTTTGTATACTCACGAGTGAATGTAGCACAACACAAACGATTCAGAAGTGATTTCCTGTAATATTTTAAGCTCCAATTTGACGGTCGCAATAAAATCCTCAGCTAAACACACACCGTCTTCAGTCATTTTGTACGCTTCTCATTGCAAACACATTAATTCCGGCATCGATAGCGCAAATTCTTCGAGTAGCAGCCGATAAAGCGTCGAATTAGAATCACTTCATCAATTACAGATTAATGATGCGCTGCGTAGGGAGCGCTAACACGCCAAAATTGAAACAGAGAAAATACCGTTATCGCATCTGCATATTTTCGTAATTTTTCAGCGCAAATTTTGAAAGAAGAGCGGAAAAGAACATAAAATAGACAATAAATAGTTGGTGGAGAAAGAAAACAGAGCAGATAAAAAGTAAAAACCTGTATATGTGTGGCTGTAAATGTATGTGTGTGTGTGGACTGTTATCAAAGAATGCCTGCCACAAATGAATTATGGCCAAATAAAAATCACGCTAATAAAATCATTTCTCAAAAATTCGTCACACCATTTCGGCTCGGCTTCAACACACCGGTATATTTCGTACTTCACTCTTCGCTGGCTATGGAAGCGTTGTTTGTTTTGTCTTTGCTCTACTTTTCGCTTACATACTATGTGTGTGCGTAAGTGTTATGTGTATATACAGTTATAAAGCATTTGTCTGAGTTCACTTGTGTGATTGTTTGAGGCAAATCGGTTTTGTGTGCGATTCCTTGTGGACCCCAAAGTGTTTCACTAAAATAGATTTTCAAAAGCCTCACAATGCGCCTAAAACTATAATGTGTATTTGGGTTCTTGGAGCGCAAATTTAGTACTTTACTGCACAGTGTGTCAGTTCACTTACCAACGTAATTTTTAGAAGCATCGATATCGAAGAGTTAGATATAATTTAGCTCATATAAATGAAAACGTTGTCTTTGAAAATAACCCATGCCGAATTTCCTGAAGCTATTTCGACAAATAAAAACTTTCCACACAAGCACTTGACTCCGATCGTTCAATTTGTATTCCAACTATATATATGCCATAGTGGTCCGACGTCGACAGTTCTGACAAAGGGAGAATAGAATATATTCAAAATTTCAATTCGATATCTCAAAACCTGAGGAACTTGTTCGGGTATAAACAGACGTTCAATTTCTTTGACGTAGAAAACATCTAGGTTCCACTGATTTGGATTGTAGATTTTCTGTTATTTTTCAGCAAGACAATCAGCTAGGACGAGGACTAGGCCGTCTTTACCCTCATTTCATTGAAGTGGCAACTAATCGATACTCCGATATTATCTAAGGTTGGATCTAATGCTGGGTCCGTGAGCTTGGCAAACGCTAGCCAAAAACCATAACTTGTGCGACTGCGAGACCTTTTGGAAGTGAAACGCAAGAAGTAATCTGAATCAATTGCTCTTAGCCTCGACATCTCGCCGTCATAGTAAGCTTTCTGACTGGATACTGCCAAAAGGCCCACAAGCGATGAGGTTGTATATCTTATCGGACGCAAATTGCTGAAACAGTGCAAGAGAAAGCGAGGTTTTCTTCTCAACTATTCAGCTTTTGCCAAATTGAGCTTGAATCATCTCGGTAGTCATATTTTTGATAAATCTATCGAAGTTGCTGGAATAGATATTATCCACCTTAACAAATTTCTGGTAAGCTAAAAGCCTTTCATCGATCCAGAAAGGTCTGGTAATCCAAGTATAGATATTTTGGAAGTCACCCGCCTTCACAACTGCGTAAGTGAAATTCACCTTTTGCTATCAGGACCAACCCCACGACTTAACATTTGCTAATAGTATTTTGCAAATCTCAAAAAATACTGGAACGCAATAGACATCTTACTTAATACGAATAAGAAGATTCAGCATCTCTTCGCTAAGGGAATAATATAAGATTACCCACTAAATACTTAACTTTGGAACTTATTTCTGACTCTAAGTTCCCAAAGAAATTTTTGAATTTTTTAATTCAATTTATGAAAATATCGGTAATATTTTACGACAATTTCAAACATTTTAAACATCCCACATTTTTTTATTCCTCTTCGACCACTGTACCTGATAATACTAGGCCTGAGAGCGCAGAAAGATATCGAAAATAATCAATGTTAAAAAATTTCATACAATTTGTCAACTGAAAACGGCCTGCAGCCAGCAGCTTGCCACCAGTAACAACACCGGGCACTGACAGCATTGCAACTGACAGCAGATATAAGATACCAAGGGGTGGGGGAGTGCGAGATAAAACAAAAAGTTGAAAAATACCGCAAAATGTGTGTTGCTCATTTATCGAAAGTCCCGAGAGATGAATGTTGGTATGTACGCGTATGTATATATGTGTGCAGAGTAGTGTGGCACAGATAACAGTAAAGGGGATGCGAAGACAAATGTGTATGAACTACCCAGAGGAATAAAAGGCGCACACATACATACGAAAATAGGTTATGTATGCAGGCCTACAAGTAACTATGCGAGAGCGAGTGTGTGTATGTGTGCTGCTCGGCGTTTGAGTTAACTTTCCCAAACAAAATGCCCAAATTGAACTCTAATGAATAGAAAAATAATTTATAAGCAAATAAATGCGATCAGTGTTGAAAAATTGAAGCCGATAGCTAAATGGATGCTTTGCGCTGCAGGGGAGTATTTGTGTTGAAATTCAAAGGGGAATTCAGTGAAAATATTATAAATGTTTAAAAGGTATTACCGTAGAGAAAGGTTGATGAATGGTGGGGGATGTTTTTTTTATGGGTACAATTTTTGAACTCTTTGAAAGTTTTCAAAGTAAGGTAAATTCATACTATTATTTATGCTACATATTTCATAGCGTTTATTTATGTAGTTATACAACATGTTTTTGCAGTTAGCTATAAGTGGCTTAGGATTATAAAAATGCAGTATTTTTTAATCTTAGCTTTTGCAGTTTATATGTCAGGTCATTTCCTTATCCATTGTATAAAAAGCTTAGCTATGGCGAATTTTATATTTTTATTCCTAAATAATGCTTCTTTGCAGTTATCAAACTTTTTTTGTGGATTTTTTATTTGAACAAAATTACAATGATAAATACTTCTTCTTACGGAGTTCAACTTGACGATCTAATAAAGCAAAAATCTTTATAGCATAGCAGACCTTATTTCGTCAATTACAATCTGAATGTTAGATTGCAGATTTCGTATCTAGTTTTTAGCTTAAACTTAAGTTTTGATGTCCTTTCACAAAACGTAGTCAAACGTAAAGTGATGCTTTTACCCCCTGACTGATTTATGGAATCTTCTATTTGGAACCTTTTACTTAGGTTTTTTTGTTTTTCACGTTAGGATGGAAAAGTTCACGAATATTTTGCCTATAGTGCATAGCAAGAAGTCACCGAGTATGGTATTATTAAATATTTCGAACATCACTAACGTCATTCTAACAAAATTACTTACATAAAGTTGTATCTCATCTGGTTGTTGTTGTTTTCCAAATAATATATACACATACTGCTTAATCGGATTAAAAAATTGTGGACGTTCCGGTTACGTAGATCCAGCTATCGCGCAGCAGTTGTTCTCCCTTTTCGCTGCTTGGCACAAATTTATTGATTGAGATTCCAAGTGTAGAGCTGGTCTTTCCAACGAAAAAGAGGACTTTCATCCATTCAGACGACATGACCTAGCCAGCGTAGCCGTTCTCTTTTTATTCGCTGAACTATGTCAATATGGTCGTATATTTCGTATAGCACGTCGTTACATCGACTACGGTATTCATTGTTGTTAATACGCCAAAGACCATAAGAATTTTTCTCTCGAAAACTCATAACGTCGACTCTTCCATGCCTCTGCACCATGAGGGACTTATAGAGTTTGGTACTTGTTCGTCGAGACAGGACTTTACTTCCTAATCGCCTACTCAATCCTAAGTCGCACGCTATGGTAAGAGTTATTCTACATTGGATTTCGACACAGACCAAGATAGATCGTCTTGCCTCGTGTACTAGCAGACCTATTTGTTTCGCTGCGCGGTTGCTGAGGTCAATGATATTGATATACCTTATAGAAAATTGTTCCTTCTCTGTGCAGATCTGCAGCTCGAATTATTTTCTCCAAGAGTAGGTTGAAGAAGTCTCAAGATAGGAAGTCGCCTTCTCTGAGACCTCGTTTTGTATTGAATGGTTTGGTATTGTTTAACGTCAGTCTACACAGCCGTGAAAACTATCCTTGAATTTGAGAGACGTTAAGATGCGATTTAGTATTTCAAAATGCTGAAACTGTGAAAATAAGTCATTTATGCAGCGAGTTGTTACATTTGATTAAAGATAGATCCAATTCGGCAAACCCTAAGGACAAGCCATCCATATCAACGTAAGCAATGCTTTGTGTGGCGGTATCAAAGGGAGTGCTCTATTATGAGCTTCTAAATCCCGTTGAAGCTATTAAGAGGGAACTCTACCGATAAAAGCTCATCTAACTGAATTGATAGATTTTCCAAAAACGCCGGGAATTCCGGTTATAATTATTTGAAAACAGCGGTTGGGAGGCTTTGTTGCACATACCTTATAGTACAAACCTTGCTCCTTTTGATTACCATTTGTACCATCATAGGTACCGCTTCCACAGTAATACCGTACACATCAGAATAGCATATCAAAACTTTTATTTTAAAAATTCTGTTTTTTAATGTAACGCTTCTTTGAATACTCATTTCAATCCATTGATTAAATGAATACTAGTTCGGTAGTTAAAATATTATTTTTCCTGCTTTCAACAGCAAAATCATATGTTGCTTTCAATGAGCTTCCCTGTAAACATAAACGCAAAGGCTCACAAAAATATTTATCAATTCAATGTATTAAGTCTTTTGTGCACCAAATTAATCCACATTCATATATATTTCCGATATATTGCCTTACCTCAATAAATGAAGGTGTTGCTCACGCATCCACTTACAAAATAAGCTCCAGCCCATTTTTTCTGCAGTTAACCTCAGAGTCCATACTGCTTGTTGCCAGCCAATTCTGGGTTGGGTTAGGTTGGGCACCTGGTACTCGTTCGACAAGCAAATGAGCTTATTTCGAGCTGTGCGGTTAATTAAGTAAAATTTATCACAATATTGTAAATTATTTCAACACCAAGCCACCGCCAAGCAATCGCAGACAAGCCTACAAATATGAGTGGCCAACGGCCGCAGCACGCACGTTTAGCCGCAGTTAACACGCAAAGTAATATATGTAAGCTCATCTGTATGTATGTAGGTGTAGTTACTTCATGGCGAATGAGATTACATTTGTTTATACAAACATAAATTTTCACGTAAAATACACGGCTACATATAAAATATATGAGGACAAACGGCATTTCCTACTTTGGCGCGATTGCACCCACTTATGTATTTATATGTATGGGTGTTTGTATGTGTGTTATCTGAGTGCCTGCCGCCGTTAACACTTTCGTGGCAGTACACCAAGCCGCCAGCAGCGGAATGCCGGCACTGTGTCCTTTGTCAATGCAGAGCACATTGCTCATACGCCGTGTAGGCCGACGCTCCCAATATTTAAATATACGCACATAAAGTGGCATGTGCTTGAATCATATTGTTTGTTGCGCCATTTGTAAAGCAGGAAAAGGTTGAAGTCCTGCTGCTCGTTGTTAAAGAGGACATTATAACGGGTGATTTTTTTGAGGTTAGGATTTTCATGCATTAGTATTTGACAGATCACGTGGGATTTCAGACATGGTGTCAAAGAGAAAGATGCTCAGTATGCTTTGACATTTCATCATGAATAGACTTACTAACGAGCAACGCTTGCAAATCATTGAATTTTATTACCAAAATCAGTGTTCGGTTCGAAATGTGAAAATCCGCTTTTTTATCGACAAATTTTGTTCAGCGATGAGGCTCATTTCTGGTTGAATGGCTACGTAAATAAGCAAAATTGCCGCATTTGGGGTGAAGAGCAACCAGAAGCCGTTCAAGAACTGCCCATGCATCCCGAAAAATGCACTGTTTGGTGTGGTTTGTACGCTGGTGGAATCATTGGACCGTATTTTTTCAAAGATGCTGTTGGACGCAACGTTACGGTGAATGGCGATCGCTATCGTTCGATGCTAACAAACTTTTTGTTGCCAAAAATGGAAGAACTGAACTTGGTTGACATGTGGTTTCAACAAGATGGCGCTACATGCCACACAGCTCGCGATTCTATGGCCATTTTGAGGGAAAACTTCGGACAACAATTCATCTCAAGAAATGGACCCGTAAGTTGGCCACCAAGATCATGCGATTTAACGCCTTTAGACTATTTTTTGTGGGGCTACGTCAAGTCTAAAGTCTACAGAAATAAGCCAGCAACTATTCCAGCTTTGGAAGGCAACATTTCCGAAGAAATTCGGGCTATTCCGGCCGAAATGCTCGAAAAAGTTGCCCAAAATTGGACTTTCCGAATGGACCACCTAAGACGCAGCCGCGATCAACATTTAAATGAAATTATCTTCAAAAAGTAAATGTCATGAACCAATCTAACGTTTCAAATAAAGAACCGATGAGATTTTGCAAATTTTATGCGTTTTTTTTTTTAAAAAAGTTATCAAGCTCTTAAAAAATCACCCTTTACAAGTATGTGTATAACTACGAGTATACATATATTTATAAATTAAACCATGTATAGACTTATACATCTGTTTTCATGTAAGATTGTCGCTGTATCCTGCCAAGCGGTAATCGTTGGCCGCTAACTAGCTGGTTTTATAGGCATTTCCTGCTCGTATGTAGCATACGAATGTCGCTACAAATTGTCTGAACAACAACAACAAAAAAGTAGTCGCTATATCAGTTCTTACATGTATATACCAATGACTTTTCATGTCATATTGTATTTTTTATTGAAATATTACAATGATTTTTTTGAATCGAATACCAAACATAAAAATATAATATACTTACTTACTGTTTTGATCACTTAATGAAAAACTCAGCTGCAAAAGCTTTTAGGGTTTTAACCGCCTAAGTAGTATTAATTTTTATTTGAAACTCCTAATCTACTCATACTTGTCTTAACTAAGTAACTACATACTCCCATTTTTAATCATTGTGTCTGCAGAGAATCTTTTTTGGGAACATTATAACTTCAAACGTATAGAAGAGAATTACTCCTAAGTCAAAAAACTTCAAATTCTTTGTAAAAATTAAGTTCGTGGTTTCTGCTATAAGTATTGCTTATAGTGTTCAAGGCCAAATCATTAATTTTGTCCCGAAAGAAATATATACGATCATTTACCTACAAAGTAAACAGGCAGTGACAGAAAGCAAAATAGTTTTTCCCGCTCTTTTGACATTTCTCTTCAGTCAGGTTTGCCTTTTCATCATGTAAAGATATACGATCAAACAATGAGTGTAAATTATTAAAATTTACAACCGAAATTCGGAGCCAGTGGCTTCAACTTTAAGAGCGCTACGTCCTTTTTATGGCCATAATCGTCCTGTCTCAGATCAATAACTGTGCGTCTGGTTGAAAAATTTTAATCCAAACGCACAGTACGAAATGTTCCCGTGCCATTGAGATAAAGAGGTGCACGTAGTGTCGAGAATATTGCTGCCGCTGGCGTATCAATTGAGGAAGACGATTTGACGCCGTTAAACTATTTCCTGTGGGGCTAAGTCTAGTCTATGATCTCTGCCGACAAGCCAACGACGATTGATGAATTTTGTGCGAATATCGTTTTATGCTTGGAAACCTTTGAAAATTGAATTCAGCGTCTAGACAGCGTCTAGTTTTGACATTAGCTGACTTAGTATTGCTTGAGAACGCATCAAAGATGGACACCTGTATTCAGAAAATATGCCAGCTCTTTATAGATAAAACTTAGAACACTAGCCAGGTAATTTAAAATGCGAACAGCTTTCATAGTCCTAATACCATAATATTCAATGACTCGTCAGGTTTCGTCCATTCTGTGCCGATTATTTTGATTTGAAAGGCCGCACTGTACAAAATGTACTACTTCCATTGCCCAGGAGATAAACAAAGATATTTTATGCTCTATGCTCCTCTATGACCAAACTCTTAATACGAATCTGTTGTATCAACAAATGGACTATGGCCGAGAAGCTGGCAATTCTGGCCAATAGTGGAGACATTGTGCTCCATCAGGACAACACCAGATCACATATATCGATAGTAACTCGGTAGACACTTCGGGGTTTGGGAGGCACTTACGTATCAACCTTATGGTGGCAATTTGACAACCAGAGGTGGCCATGTATAATGGCTACTTGTTCTTTTTAAGGGAAATGAATTTGCAGTGAAAAAACTCTCCTCAAGGTATGCCCAGTTCTTTTTTAGGGAACAGAGAATTCTCTTAGAGTGACGTTATGAAACTATGAAACTATCTACAAAATACCAACAAATTATCGAACATGGTGCGCCTTTGACCTAAATCGGGATACTCTGATTATGCTAAACTTCCAACTTATTGCAAAAATAAAGGATTTCTAAAGGCATTTCAATGAATCTTGAGTATTCCAAGGTAGGACCGTCTCCTTATAAAAGAGAGTTACAACGATGCAATTACCTAACAATCTTAGTCGGTTGTGGTTACGCCTCAGACTTACTGTTATCCCCAGTTTTCTACTTCTTACTGAGAAAGTAGATTTTTTAGTTAGAAGGGAAGTAAATTCTTAAGATAAGCTCCGTCTAATAAATAAATATTTAACGAAAATTATAAAAACAATATTATATTCTCTCTTTATTGGAATTTTTATGAGAGCAACAATAATTTTTGTCTTAAATATGGTAAGCGTTTTTAAAACGTAACAATATATATTTTCTTTAATTGGCATATGAGGAGAGCATGGAAAAACCACTACCGAATTAAGAGTCGAACTCATATTCCTCCGGTGGAGTTAAACCATCGATCTTATAACATTGTTCCTTTGCTGATTTACATTCTTGCTTTGCTGTTGTTTTTTCGTCACCCTCCCACATAAAGTATGGGCACGTTGTCTTCCTATGATACTCAGCTTGGCATAAATAGACGAATGTGTAATAAGGTTTGCAGGCTTTCTTAAAGAGAATCTTGCTGGCGGGGTTACCCTTAAGCTTGCCGTAAGTCTTTGCAGCTGAAAGAAAAAGTTATTCAGGTTTTTTATTAAAAAAGAATTTTTTTATAAAAATTATATTAAAAAAAAACTTAAAAAAAATCAAAACAAAAAGGTTTCAAAAAAATATAAACTTACTTGAACTTGAAAACATTTCGTTTACTCACCATCTTTGCGACAATAATCGTACATTTCAATATAATATTGCTGCTCTTTGGGACGATCCGCATACGTAACCGCGACATCCTCCTTCACTGCTTGCATATCAATATCCTCGCTGTCTTTGGTCAAATAATTGCGGCTTTTATAAATGCACTCCACTAAACACTATGCCAGCACAGAGGAAAATAAATAAGTATTTAATTGTTTCTTGAAAAAATTTGAACAATTATTTACTGATAAAAAGCCAATCAATTTAGTGGGGCTTTTATCGTCCTCTGCCGGAATTTGGTCCTCGTGTAATAGCACGCATTTCGCGGTTACCTCATCGAAGGTGATATGTAAATTGTCGCAGCAGCCTTTGCGCTGTTGACCATTATTCCAAATTTAGCGAAAAAGTAACATAAAAAATTCAAAAATAAGTATATCATCAATATTATATCATTCAGAAATTGTTTCTAATATTCAAAAGCGTTACCGCGTTGCTGCACTTTTTCTCATCGAGCGTGCCAATATCGCTGGCAGCCGTGTCTCCAAAAGCTCTGGAAAATAACTAAATAAAAATACTCAGGCATGAATATAAATATAATTGAACCTTTTAACTTCAGTTGCCCACCTTCACACATATCACAAGACACAAAAACTCACTTGGCTGCATTCTTCCGTTATGGTGTTCGAACACTGCGCGCAGCAACTGTGCCTCTGGTATTATTTTCTGCTAAAAATATATACAAATTTTAGCTGAATTTAAAAATATATTTCTTTTTTTTGGTAATGACCTTCGAATGTACATACTAATACTTCTGTCAATTTAATTACTAATTTAATTGACCCATTAATTAAATCAATGAAATCTTAATTGAGGCAATAGCTTCATTGAAATTTTTAACTCATTTAACATTTTTCTATTTTTGTAAACAAGCTTTGATAACTGATATAAAATAACAAAATAATTACGCAATTATTTAAAATATTTTGGATGCAAATCACCAGGATGAATACATACCAGCCTTTTAAGTCGACGGATGAAGCCATCTCTTGCATTATTCCAAGCCTTTGGGATATCCAATTTCTATCTTGTTTTCCTTTTTCTTGAATAAGTATGACACATATGAAGAAAAGTGACGTTGAGCAATACCAAAAGCTCCGTCAGGATCGCGAAGAATCAAACGAGGTTACAGACATGGCGATTCTACTATTACAGGGCTGAATAGAGAAGATATAATCTTCTACAAGAGTGTACAACTGCCGGCATACGCCGATAACATCGATATCATTGGTCATAACAACCGCGCCGTTAGCTCTGCTTTCTCGAGGTTGGACAAAGATGTGAAACAAATGGGTCTGGTAGTGAAGGAGGGTAAGACAAAATATCTTCTCGCTATCAAACGAATAGACGTTGCATTCGCGACTAGGGTCCCACGTCAGCGAAACGAAAGAACGACTGACGCGCCGCTGTAAACTCCAATAAAGAGGAAGAAGTTTTGGTCAGTCGAAGAAAATGTACGAACACGAGGCTTTCAGTTTTTTTTTTTTGTTAAGCAGAGCCACACATACTCTGCACCCGATTAGCTTTAGTTCCATACGGATATATACTTATGTACAAATTTCATATGCCCAAGAAAAGTTGAGATACTCGTATACTAAATATGACGGTTTGAGTTGGTTTAGGTCGTAGATCCGAAATCGATGGATCTCACTTTTACAGATATTTTTTCTTTGTGTTACCGAACCAATCCCAGCCACTTCGCTCAGAAGTAAAAGATGCAAAAAAGTTGAAAAACCTGAAGTGAACGAAGTTTTAGACTTTTATAATATGATTGAATCCCTTAACAATATTTAGTTACAAGCATCAGCAGACAATGTTAAAACAGTAAATGGTTTTCTGTCGTAAAAAATAGACTAACTGTCGTTTTCAAAAACTACAGCAGTTTGACCATAGCTTTACGACTTCTCTCTGGTACAATCGATTTTCATAGACAATTAGTTTATTGATTTAAAATTTCATGTCGAATTACAGTTCTTTTGGGGATTCCGCCATGATAGATCAAAGCCTTATGATCCACTTTCTGGTAAGATGTGAATATAGAAGTAAAGTATTGCTTCGTTATGGGAAAATGTATATTTTAAGGATTTGGCAGATCTGAATAAATAATTTTGGGAGCCGGAATCAAATACTCGGAGCTGTATCTCAGACGAACCCTTCAAGCTTCCGGAATACTGCAGTATTTCTCTTTGCGGTCCACATTCAGCAAAAAGACGATCTATATACACGTCGATAAGCGACAATTAAAACAATATTCTTACATCTCATTACGTCAGTGAATGTTCTTAGAAGCAGAAAAGCAGTAGATGTAGTAGAGTCCAGGCCACAAAAGAATTCCGGGAAACGAAATATCTGATGAGATTAACAAAATTTCCAATGTCTGGCTACCGAAACAGTACATGTGTAGGTAAGTCACTAAAAATGATATACAACGATATTTAGAAAGGGCTGACAGTCGGAACAGTTCAGGATGGAATACATTAAGGACATTCAGGATACCAAAACTCAAAGCCTGGAAGAAAAACGCACATGCTTTTTACTCGCACAGTCCCGAAAGGACTGCAAGAAGGTTGCAGATCTAATGACAGGTCACAACCTATTGGCATCACATGCGAGCCGAATGCACACAAGTAACGACGATACTTAACGCTTTGATTAAAATCAGCCTCTCTCTGGTATTACTCAGTACCAGTATATTTAAAAAAAACTTATCTGGTATACATAACTCTACATAAAGTTGGATATATACTACAAAAAAAGTAAGTGTAAATCACAACAATATTTTATAAATTGTCTACTTGTGCCAGCCATTTCACATTTTATTCGCTATTAGTCTAGAGTTTAACGACCAAATACTTAAATTAAATTATTTACAATTAAATAAGTTTCGCTAAATTGAACATTGCTTGATTTGAAAGCGTTAACAAATAGATAGTGCTCGCTATAAAAATGTAAACTTTCACGAAACTGCGGCAAACACCGAGAGCAACAATTATTGTGACGTATCTACTTTCCACTGAGCTGCGCTATGAAGAATTTAGCTTTGATAATATTTTCCATCATTTTGGTGTTGAAGGTAATATTACAACTTATTTTTTAATGTATAAAAAAAATTAAAATTCACTCTACTACAAACGCGAATCCAACACAGCTCAGCAACTCGCTTAAAATCGACTGCGACAATCCCGAGTCGATTAAGGAGGATCGCATACACTATTGCTGCAAACATCCCGATGGCTATCAAGAGGTCATAGACTCCTGTGCCAAGGAGACAGGCTTCAAATACATCAAACACGATGAGGAGGCAATGGTCGATATAACGGTTGATCATGCCATAACTGGCACGTGCTTTGGCAAATGTGTCTTCAATAAACTGCAATTCATGAAAGGCGCTGATTTGAATATGGCTGCGGTACGCACGCACTTCGAGACCAAATTCAAGACAGACCCTGAATATGCAAAGGAAATGATTAATGCATTTGATCACTGTCATGGCAAATGTGAGTAAATTGTACAAGTTGCACGATTTACAAAAAAAGATTCATATCTGTTTGTGTTCATCTCGTAGCCGTTGAGAACACCGCGAAATTCTTATCCAATCCAATCTTCCGCCAACCCAGCGCTGAGTTCTGCGATCCCAAGCCGGGTGTTATTCTGGCCTGCGTAATACGTGAGTTCTTCCACAACTGTCCTGCCGATCGTTGGGCTAAGACGGAAGAGTGCAACACTGTGTTGGAATTCAGCAAGAAATGCAAGGATGCACTGACGACTATTTAAAAAGCGGTTATCGTGGATCGAATGTAAATTGGAATAATGAAAAATAAAAATTGATCGCCTGAGAAATTTGAGTTAGAAGATGACATCCAAATTTTATTCTAGAAGGGTTAAGGTTATAAATATTAACGCACACATTTTTTGTAGCTGTAAACTAGAATTCTTCTATACATTCTTCACTAATAAATGTTTTGGCTCTTTTGATAAATTGATTTTTAATTACACCTCGAAATACGGCAGTTTGGCCGGAACTGTGAAAAATTTGACAAATTCAATCGAAGAGTACTCATTATAAAACAGATTTGAATCCGACAGACAAAAACCGACATTTTCACGTATTTTCATAATATTATTTATCATCACCTATGAAGTCTGAAGTGAGTGGCCGAGGGCTGATATAAATAGTACCAAATTAGTTTAGTGCCTTTGCTAAGGCAAAAGTTATATATTCCTCTACAATAATGCGCCTAATGTAGGCAACATTTAATACTTTCTCAATAGTTTACTGGTTTCAATTCTTAAGAAGGCCCAAATCTATCTTAAACTGCTTTGAAAACTATCACAAATCTTAAAAATCTAACCACTTAAAAAGCTACTTATAGTTATATGTATTACCCTAACGAAATTCTATTTCTACTGCACTCACCGTCGCCACTTTTGGAGTCAACCCCTCCTATTGTCATTTCGTCACCTCTTTTTCTGCAAAATAAATTACAACTTCCCTAGTTTTGCGCTTTGTTGCAGGCAATTTGTATTCCAATTTGTGGCATAATGACAAACTCTGTGTGTCGCAGCAAAGAATTCGGATTTTGCCATCCGTTGTGCCTGAAGGAAATTCGCCTAGCAATTGACAGTGGAGCAGTGCTGCCTCTTTTCTCTTTTTCATTCATTTATTTATTTTTTTTTTAGTGCGCTCCCCTATAAACTTGGGTAATTTCGCATTCAAAAGCAGCACATGAAAGCTGCCAAACTTTTTGCCGCTCAACTGTAATATTTACAATTGCAGTTTGAGATTTTATCTCCCACGCTATTCATGCCTGCGTTTCGTACATTCGTCAGCTTTCTCATTTTGCCATCATTTCTTTCACCACTCAAAGTTGTTAAATTCAATTTTGACGTTATTTTGTGGGAAACAAAGCGTTCAAATACACCGAATACAAAACGCAACTTTTCCATGTTATCACAAACTGGCAGCGCTGACGACAACTGCAGCCTCATGCAACAGTGCCCGCAACTACTTATGCATGGGGCAGGGTTCTGCAGATGAATGACTGATGAGCAGTTAACCTAATAGTTTTATAGTTGGCCTATTGTTGCGTAATTTTTGTTTTCACTTTTCATTTGTTCTGCACCGAACAATTTAAATTATTAAAACAAACTTGCAATGTGACAAAAGATACGATTTACAGAAGTCTAAACTTCGCTCAATGCCATTGTTATGTACTATTTCTGCTTTTGGTTACAAAAAGTTGGGTTAGATTCTTGTTGGAATATGTTAATTAGGGTTATAGAGCATTATGTTAAGTTATGTGGGTTGGTCTAGTGTTAGGTTAGATTGTTTTAGATTAGACCTTATCACAACGTAGCACTGTGAATGGCGAGAAGTTGTTGAAGAAGAGGCGTTCTGGAAGGAGCTCTTCGTTGAGATTTGCTTTAGGCTACTGGACTTCTGTAATGTTATTCAGGCAGAAATGGCTGCTCTTAAGATAGCAGTAGACTTACTACTGCGAAATGAAACCAATTTCAGGAAGATAAGTTTTCACTTCGACAGCAGAGTGGAAAAATGGTGTGAAGCTTGCTAACTTTGCGGTGTAAGTTTGTCAGAAGTGCCTGTACTCATTACTTCAGTAGTATTCGTTTTAACGTACAAAAAGGTGAGCTAGCAAAAGAGGCCACACACACCTCGCTCACATCGATGAGAAAAGTGTTGGATTTCCGTTATCGCCCACTGTTCTAGCGCTAGACCTATAGACCGCGCGTGAGTTTAGCAGACGTTGGTCGTCGACAATGATCTGTCCGACCGATCAAACCTTTAAGATTAGGTTAGGTCCAATTGAATACAAATCTCCCTAGACCAACTTTAGTGTTGAGTTGTTTAGTCGAACAGACCGAAACCCATGTTTAATTATAAAACCTTCATCATCTCTTCACTTTACATGCTCTCCTTCTCGTTCTGACTTGTCGCCTCAACATACACCTACCAACCTAACCCACTAACTTTATGGTGACTAAGGGAACATACTCTAAGGCCTGCATTTGAAAGAGATCATCTTCTGAAAATAAATGCCAAAAATGTTCTTTCGGGTGCTAAAAAAAAGTTAGGGAACCTCGTTATGATCACCCTCTGCGTACATACGTTCTTGACAAATTTATTTTTTTTTAATATAAAAGTAAGTATGTATTATGTAAAATATAGATATATTTTAAAATCATTCAACATTTATTTAAAATTTTATTTCCCCATGAACTTCATTCAATAGCTTCTTAATGTCATAAGCATTTATCTCATATACCCATGTGCACACCACTGTTGATGTTAAAATTTTGACAATTTTATAATATTCAAAATTCCGGGATTTACCATATTTCGGGACTCTTTCAGCTGATATTCAATTTAGACAAATTTGTACTTTTCAAAATTTAATTTCGGGATCCCGAAATAATTCGCGACTTATTGTGCGAGTATTCAATTTTAGACAACTATGAACATTTAAAATTTTCGGGATCTACTAAACTTAATTTCGGGATCCCAAAATATTTCGGGACTTATTCTGCGAGTATTAAAATTTAGACCACTAAAAACATTTAAAATTTTCGGGATTTACAAAACTTTATTTCGGGATCCCGAAATATTTCGTGGCTACTTGTGCTAGTATTCAAATTTAAACAAATATGTACATTTAAAATTTTCGGGATTTACAAAACTTATTTTCGGGATCCCGAAATACTCCGGACTAATGGAAATATTATTATTTTAGTTTAATTAAAATACTTTGCGAAAATATAACTCTTTTTGTGTGACTTTTGTACAGTTTTATGCTTAAGCACCCAATTTCGAAGATCAGTTGAAGTCTACAAAAATTAAAAAGATATTGAAAACGTCAGCATAATAAAAAATGCCATTCATCCACACACAGAAAAACAAATATTTGAATAAATGACTACTAATCCCGAAAATTTTGAATGCCGAATTCAAATATTTGTCGTATAATATTAACATAGAGTCTAACGGAATGCACAGCTGCAGGTCACACATTTTGCAATTTTCAGCGCCATTTGCTGCAAGCGTGAAAATTTATTTTTATTTGTGTTGTTTGCGTTTTTTTATGCGCTTTGCACCGACATTTCCTTTCAGATTGCGTTGTGTTGCAAAAAATTGTGGCAATAAATTGCTGGCACCAAGGTGAATGTGAGGCATAAATATGTATCTAAAAAATATCTAAAAATACAACAGCTAGACATGGCTGTGGGGAGACAGAGCAATGCAAAAAATATCCGTTGAATATGTGCGTGTTTGTGTACCGACAGACATACATTTATACACACATGCATTCTAAAGGAAATTCTACATCAATTCATTCAATATTTCTTAGTTTACATTTCTCCTTCCGACCCTTCTGGCCTCACCTCCCCCAACTCCAACAAGTTGCTGAAATAATTTGCCGCACTTCATAAATTTACAAACACACAAACACACACAAAGCGGAAACGGAAGTTAAAGCAAATAAATTCAAGTACCCACTTCACAAGTAACGAATATCGAACAGTATGGATGTGCAACAAAACAACAGCAACAACAACAATACTGGCTGCAATAGCACAAGTGTTGGCTAAATAAAAAATCCAGCCAACGGCGTATAAATAAATGCGAGAGAAATTTGTTAGCAAAACTGCCGGAAGCAGAATTCCTTTAAGAAAATTATTGCAGCGCTAAGGAGTATAATTTCAGCAACAGCAACAACAACAAAGCGAAGCTACAGCAAATTCCAAAAGTGGAAATAAAGCAGCTGCAATAACTAAGGAGCATTTCGAACAGCTGCAGCTGACAATAATACGCTTGTTCAATGCATGCGCTTGTTTGAATGTGTGTGCGTGTATGTGTATGTTCACTCTATGCGGGTGCAAGCTGTAATATAAATGTCGCTCATACCACACGTAGCACCATAATCAGTGGATGGTTCGGAAGCTGAGCAAGGCAGCCATTGAGAAATGTGTTAGTGAAATGAAGAGGAAATTTAGCAGCGCAAAACTTAAAAAAAAAACAAGCTGGCAGCGCTTAATAAGTGGGCATTGAAATGGAATTTAGTAGCTGACCACGCTTGATGATGTGGCCGATTTGAAAAATTCACTCAATTTAGAGTAAAGTATTTTTGTGTTTCCTTCTTCTTTCTCGTTCTTTTTCAAATAAACAGCCAAATGCACTTAAGCCTAATAAATTTCATGTTGCACCATAAAAATAATTCCAAATTTAGTGGTAATAATTTGAGAAAGTGCTAAGACGGCAACACAGGCCAACAAGGAAGCACACAGACCGGGCTTACAAGCAAGCCGCTGTAACCGAAATTGCCTACATCCACCAGCCGAGCAGGCAACCGAGCATAAAACAGTCGAGACTGCAACTGAGTAACGGTTGTTTGTGCATTTGTACGCTCGTTTGGCGTTCTGTGCCCGAGAAAAGCGCACATAAAGCACAGCAAAGCAGCGATGGCCGCAAGCGGCAATAATAAACACAACAACAAGGCAAGGCAGCGGCGAAAAGCATAAATACACAAACAAAAGCGCATAAAGAAATGTTGATTGCACTGGCAACAAGCAGCAACAAAGCTGTTAACAAAAACTACAACAACAATAACGCCGTTAACAACAACAACGACGACACCGTTACCAATAACAATAAAAACATAGTTAATAAAAAATATAACAACTACAATAAGAGCGCTCTTAACAAAAACAACAACAACAAAAAATGTACAACTAAAGCGTCATTGCTTTATGTGTGCGAATTCTCAGCTCAAAGCCGCTACAAGAAGACAGCGCAAAAAATGCATAAATTGCCAAATACCGTCTGGTCAGCAAACGCATGTGATTTCGTGCATTAGGAAATGCTAACCTCAAAAAACAGTGAGAAGAAAATGAATTTGCTGGCGAAAAAATGCAAAAATATTTGCTGTTGCTTGCTTTGTCTCTTGTTCCTTTTGCAAGTCCTTGCAATCATACATTTGTGATATTGAAATTTTAATCAAATAAAGAGCGCTGCTATGCTTTGCATTGTTTATGGTGTTCTCTCATTGGATTTGTGTGGCGCATTTTGACCTAAGGCATTCGTTTGTTGCTTCTAAATTTCAAGAAAGGCTGCAAGCTTTACGTCATAATGACTAATAAAAGAGAGATAGAATTTAAGTTGAACTGAGACACTGTGGCTTGAATTGAAAGTTCTGGGCAAAGTTTTTTTCAGTGATTAAGGTACTGCAACCTCATTCCAATTGAAGTCTATTTAAGGATTCTTGACTATAACGATTTATTAGCGAAAGTCTTAACGATGGCTTTTAAATGTCGTCCGAATGGACTAAAATACTTCAGCTCTAAAAGTATACGACGCAGTATACCCCAGGGGAAGCAGAAGAAGAGGAATACATCCACACCGTTGGAAAGATCAGGCAAAAAAGGACCTGGCTACACTTGGAATCTCCAATTAACGCCAAGCAACGAAAAGGAAGAAAGACTAGCGCGCTGTTATAAGCTGGCTATAACCGATAAAGAAGAATATGTAAATTAATGGAGCCATTAAGCACAACAATCAGTACTGACGGCACAGTCACCTTTCTTAAAGTAGCAGAGTTTATAAAGACTCCTGAGGATTATCGCAAATATATCTCTTCATGAAATTATACGTCCTATAAACACCCAAAATTTCTTAGATACATATATGATGGACGACGAGAATTTTATGAAAAAAATTGTGACTTCGTACTCAAAACTGTCACAGCACCACCAAATTAGGTTCAATAAAAATTAATATCAAAATTTGTTCGGAAGCTAAAAAATAATACTATACCATTCCGAGAACAACTCGATTGATTGATAAAATTTTACAAAATTTTTCTTCTATACCGCGACCACCAGCGAAGTGTTCTATCAAATCCAAAAACTTCAGTCCGAGTCGATTCCCCAGGTTATGTTTGTTAAGAGTTCAGAAAGGCCATGAACTCCGCAGATCATTAAACGTTACTCAGGATGCACGGCATGGTTACAATGTATCTTATTTTCTTGTATATAAGGCTAATAACATCAAAATGTCTGATAAAGCCTAAAACTCATTTGGGATTGTGTTAATATGTTTAGTTTGCAATACCGGTATTTTGGTTTACTACTGGTTACTAAACCAGGGAAACGCAAGTTATTTGAACATGGTACTCGAATAACATCCAGCTTAGGAGATCTCAATCCTTCTCACCTGAAATTTAGATGCTTCCATGCACCCACATCTATTATTATTTTCATGCTTCGTATATTAATTGGCAATCACAAACATAGTATGTGCTAATTTCGAAAAACATTATAGCAAAACAAAAAACCTCTTTCAGAACGAATGTAACAAATTAAAGTCCCGCCTTACTAATAAAAATATTCGATTATTTCAAAAATATTATTCTGTTCTTTGCAAAAAGTCTCCAAATTCTTGAAGATAAATTTATTTTATTATTTTCTCTAATAAATAGAACTATTATGAAACTCAAATTTCAAATATTTTTCTTAATTTTCAAACACCTTTAAAAATACGCATTATAAATTACAAGCTGGGTTGCAACTGTGTGAGCTTCGAAAATTTATCGAGTCGCCTATGTTCCTATTTCGATTACAATTAAATATATTTTTCAAGCTAGTGACTGTTTGCGCAATATTTTATACCCTAAATGATATCTGACGAATGTTCAATTCTGTTGGAGAAACATACCATAAACTGAACATCGAAAAAGTAGTTGTGGAACATGGTCGTCAACTACGATAATATAGATGATGACGATAAAGCTGAGAAGTATGTAGGTTGCCTTTTATATTTCGGACTTTGGCAAACCTAGTGTTGTAATTTGGCAACTCACAACTTGATCGTAAAGTTTGATATTCTCGATGTTACACATACTCAGCAGGTTTTGACGTATAATCGCTATTGGTGTTGCTTACAGTAACTAGAAATATTCATCTCGGTTAAAAATGAAATTAAGCCGCGAATATTTTTGAGTTGATTTTTTACAACTTTCGACGTCGAAGTTTCATCACCACCAGTTTTTTACGAGGTATAGTGAATTCAATCGAGGTTGCAGATCACTGCAAGAGGGATTTCGTGAAGGTCGTCCAAAATCTGTTGTTATTCTGGAAACTTTTGATGCTCTGCCCAAACGAATATAGCGAAATTATCATGTGACCTATCGTGATATAAAGCCGCCTATAGTTGGCTTAGCTCAAAACAAAAAGGCCTGTGAATATCCAAAATTTGCCTACACATAAACACAGTCGCTTTTGAGAGTGATTTCAGTCAAGTCAGAATAGCAAATGCTTTCGGAAATCTCTACCTGTGAGCTTTTTTTAATCATCGTTCATAAATCGATGTATTTTTAACAGAAAAATGTTGTTGCTATATTAGGTTAACATCTGCAAAATATACTACAAAGCTTTCCTCCGGAGTCACCTCCAATCCAGAGTCACCTACATAAATAGTATCTACATGACATCAGCCTTCGCTTTTCCCAAAAATACCTACACCGCGTGTGTGGTATATGAAATTCGTATTTTTTTTATTTCAACCATTACAATTTTACAACATTCCTAACTTTTTTTCTTAGAATTCGCCGCCACTTGCTTTCGACCATAAAAGCCATTAATGTGTTGAAAACTTGAAATTTATGCTTTACCTTATGGCCTGCCTGCCACACGGTTTGTATGACAACGGCAGACATCGATGTGTGCGTACTAAACTCAATATATTTAGTTTTCTTTTTCACTATTTTTCAAGTCTCTGCGAGTGTGTTTGTGTGTGTGTTATTTGTGTTTTGATTACACGCTCAAATTGCTTCTATGATTGCGCATCCTCGCAGTGCATTTGCGCGCCAAAGCTGTGGAAAAGCGGGAAAGGTGTGAATTTTCTTGGAATCCTTGTAATCGCTACGCTGATTGCTCCTCCGACGATGGCGCTTGGTCGTGGTTATCGCCGGCGTGAAAGTAGTTAGTCTTGGAGCAAGCAAAAATACCAATGTTTGTGTGTTTATATATATTCCGATTAAAGTCTTTGTTTGGTGTGTTGGTGGGTTAACACCTGCAGTTGCAGTTGCATGGCTTTCTTTATTGTTTGATAAGCTCACGCTTGTTTAATGTGCGATGGTGGCGTGGTTGCAACGGCGCTATCTATAGTTTAATGGTGTCTGCAACTCTCTGATTGCTTTTGTTTTGTTGAACATAGTAGGTGATGTATGGGTTAGATATAGGCACATTGAATTGTCTTTTAAGGAAGCATTATTTTGCTAAAATTATAGTTTTGGAAGTTAGCATGGAGTCGTTATATATCATATAAAGTGTGCTTTCACCTAAAGATTTTGTATCTCTAGACGTTCCTTTAGGACTTTTGAAAGGCATCACTCTGAAATGTAGGCAATGACGCTTAAAATACAGCATATACAAAAGCATTGCCTACATTTAGGTGCCAAACTTGACTGTTAAATACTACAAAAGACTGTAACAAGGCAAGGATTACAAAATATTTTGTATAAGTATTTCCATTCTGGATTTCCTTAAATATTTAAATAAATTTTTACACCAAATAAATATTAGAAAAGTATTTTAATGATATAAAAAAAATTTCTGAAAAAGCTGCGTTAAATTAAAAAAAATTTAAAAAAATATATTTTTTTTTTTTACACGATCCTTCCATTTCTACACTTTACTACTATTTTTAACCCACCAAAACCTAACCCATTCAAAGCAAACTTCCTTTCTCACAGCCATTTTACGCATTTACTTCTGTCAGAAGGCAAACGCTTCATTGCTATATATCAAACCTTTCGCAAACTCACTCGCGTCGTTATGCCTTTATGGCTACTAAAATACACCTCAGCGCCAGTCGATAGCCCTCCACAACATTGCCAAAGATTTTCACATAATATCTGCAAACTTTCGCATCTTCAAGACACTATCACACAAATGTCAAACCATCAAATCTACATAGAGTCCCACTTGAGCTTGGCGCGTTTCACTCATTTTGTGTGTAGTCGATGATTAGGGAATATGAAAGTACTTTAAAACGCACCAGAACTGCAATTTAAGCCTTCAATATATGCTTTTTCCTTTTATTGGTAGCAAACTAAAAGCCATAAGTAATAGAAATTTTGAGAGAGGTGCATGTGATGGCAAAACTATTGCAAATTGCCTTGGTATGAGAATACATAGTTAAATACATATACAAAAGTAAGGTACAATATTAGACATAATTTCTTAAGCATCCAGAATGGATGTCTATTTAAATATATTTTATATCATAGTTCTTCAAGTATACTTGTTCTCTATGTATTATTTAGTTTATTTAGAAATGCACCTAAATGTCTTTTACGAGGTAAGTAATGAGACTGATTCCATAAAAACCGTATATTTGAAAATTATTCTACAAATCTGCCATCCTATTCAAAGTAGTCCCCTTGGGCAGCTATACAGCGATTCCAGCGAGTTTTCCATGCTTCGTAACATTTCTGGAACGCTTCGACTGGGATGTCCGCGAGTACCCTCGTCACGACCGCCTGGATGTCCGTAATCGACTCAAAATGGGTTCCTTTGACCACCGATTTTGTTTTAGGAAACAAAAAAAGTCACAGGGTGACATGTCGGGCGAATAAGGCGGCTGTTGCAACACGGCGATCCCTTTAGAGGCCAAAATACAGGGACACGCTGAGGGCGGTGTGCCACGGTACGTTGTCGTGATGAAGGATCCAATTACGAGCGATGTCTGGGCGCACCCTGTTGACTCGTTTTCGCAATCTTTCGAGTACTTGGCAATAGTAGACTTGATTCACAGTTTTCCCCGGTGGAACGAATTCTTTGTGGACGATTCCACGGCTATCAAAAAAGGCAATAATCATCGTTTTCACCTTCGACTTGCTCATGCGAGTTTTTTCGGGCAGGGGGCGCGCGGAGACAACCATTGTGAGCTTTGGCATGACTAAGAGCACTACCACCAGACACTCTTACAATTTTAGCGTACGTTTCCGAAGCTGTTTCGCCCAATCTGGCTCAAAATTTTATCGCGACGCGTTGCTCTTGATTTCGTTTTTCCATTTTCGTGACGAGCACTACAAACACACGTCTACTCAACTTGACGCAGCAGGCGAACTAAACAAGCTAGAGCGATGGTACATACTTATATCAATGGAGAGGTGAAGGATTCCGGAAGAAGAGAAAGGGAATTTCAAGGTCACAGATTTACCACAAGCGCGGCAATAAGATCAGTCTCATTACTTAATTGTCAAACCTCGTATTAAGTGTGAAGTACAACCGATACAGGACAGTCCTGAATATAACATCATTCAAATGACTTCCACAACTTCTCTTGCAAGACCGAGTTCGGTGAATCTAATTTTCGAATACTTTTTTCAGTAAAACAAATCGTATATCATAATTACCACTTTCAATAATGACTTTTAAAGCTTCAAGAGAGTCTAGTTTATTGCTAAATACCAATCACTTTATATAACCCCACAAAAAATATCTAATGGTGTTACATCAAACTTATGGGGGGCATTCAATGTCACAATTTCTTGAAATAATCGAATCTACAAACTTTTCTGGCATTAACTCGGTTGTTGCACGTTGTATGTGGCACGTAGCCCCATCTTGTTGGAACCAGATGTTGTCAATATCAACCTCTTCCAATTGCGACCACAAAAAGTATATACCTATACCTTTCTTCAATGAGGGTAGTGGTGTCGCCAGCTTCATTTCGAAAGAAGTACGCTGCAGGCGCTATACAATTCATCGGGTTCCGGTTCTCTTTGTCATTATCATGGATTAGGAATTCTTAAGTAGATAAAGGGTGATTTTTTAAGAGCTTGATAACTTTTTTAAAAAAAAAAACGCATAAAATTTGCAAAATCTCATCGGTTCTTTATTTGAAACGTTAGATTGGTTCATGACATTTACTTTTTGAAGATAATTTCATTTAAATGTTGACCGCGGCTGCGTCTTAGGTGGTCCATTCGGAAAGTCCAATTTTGGGCAACTTTTTCGAGCATTTCGGCCGGAATAGCCCGAATTTCTTCGGAAATGTTGTCTTCCAAAGCTGGAATAGTTGCTGGCTTATTTCTGTAGACTTTAGACTTGACGTAGCCCCACAAAAAATAGTCTAAAGGCGTTAAATCGCATGATCTTGGTGGCCAACTTACGGGTCCATTTCTTGAGATGAATTGTTGTCCGAAGTTTTCCCTCAAAATGGCCATAGAATCGCGAGCTGTGTGGCATGTAGCGCCATCTTGTTGAAACCACATGTCAACCAAGTTCAGTTCTTCCATTTTTGGCAACAAAAAGTTTGTTAGCATCGAACGATAGCGATCGCCATTCACCGTAACGTTGCGTCCAACAGCATCTTTGAAAAAATACGGTCCAATGATTCCACCAGCGTACAAACCACACCAAACAGTGCATTTTTCGGGATGCATGGGCAGTTCTTGAACGGCTTCTGGTTGCTCTTCACCCCAAATGCGGCAATTTTGCTTATTTACGTAGCCATTCAACCAGAAATGAGCCTCATCGCTGAACAAAACACGCGCGCGAAACACATTTCGAACCGAACACTGATTTTGGTAATAAAATTCAATGATTTGCAAGCGTTGCTCGTTAGTAAGTCTATTCATGATGAAATGTCGAAGCATACTGAGCATCTTTCTCTTTGACACCATGTCTGAAATCCCACGTGATCTGTCAAATACTAATGCATGAAAATCCTAACCTCAAAAAAATCACCCGTTATTTCCTTTTCATCCTGGTTGAGTTTGTTGAACTTGAAAAAGGAATTTGGCTTTTTAAATGTTTCGAAAATTTTTCGTTTTAAGTTTTAGATTTATCGGACCCTATTCTTCGCTGTTGTCTTCTTTTGTAACTCTTATTATACTTTGTAAAGGGTACATTGTATGGAAAACTTTTTCATTTGACGAAATATCTTCATAGAATTCAGCATAGATTACTAGCTAAGGCAAATCTTTGAAGAAATTCTTCAGATCGAGTCTCTATAGCATATAGCTGTCATTCAAACTGAGCCATCAAAGTAGGAATATGATGTATATGTGAAGGCTATTATACCTAGTTTCGGTGCTGTCGAAGATAGCGGAGTTATTTATTTTGCAAGACTTTTTTGTCCCTCCTGCTGCGCGATAAAACAAATCGCTGTCTGTCAGCGTAATAGTCGCGGATATGCGCTCAAGCGCAATTACCAAGGTCGCATTTGTACGCGTCAAGCGCAGCAGCAACAACAACACCACACTCGCAGTGGGTGCGCACACATATGAAGCCATCAAAACGAAGTTGCATAAAAATAAAACTAATTTTTCGAAATTGAAAAACCGACAGCATTTTGTTATTTTGCACGCAGCTGTAGAAATGCACACACTCGAAATACAGCACAACAAATCTTGAAGCCCGCTCATCATTCCAACGCAAAGTGTTGATTTTGTTTTTGCACATTGCACGAGCGTGTTGCTGTAGGTGCCGTTGCTTACATAGATATTCAGAGAGACTGTTGCCGCAGCCTTTGTTTTGCGCTTTCTTGCTTCCCCTCTCGCCGCGCATATTTCACTTGGCAGTCTTTCTCGTCAGCAACAAAGCAAAGCAGATGAAAAATGTGGGTTGACGCTGCCGTGGACGCTGATAGATGTGCGGGCCGTCACTGCCAAGCAAGCGGTTAGGCGCCGCAGCGCATAAAAAGAGCAAGAGGAGTGAAGCGCTAGTAAGCGATATCGAGACGACAGACGGTGAATTGCCCCGCAGGCTAACTCGGCTTGGCTGACTGATTCTGCCTTGAATGCTACAACAGTGCCTGCTGTTAATGTTGCACTTGTTGTTGTTTTTGCTTTTGTTGTTGTTGATGTGACTGTCAAAAGCTTTGCCGTCAAGATGGTTGTCATTTCTCAATGCAACACTTTGCGTGCGAGACGCCCCTACGTGCGTGTCTGCGTGTGCGTAACGCCGACGAGCGCGCCGTTTGGCTTGTTTATGCCACACATGATTGCATTGTTGTTGTGTTTGTTTTTATTTTTAGCTTTAGCTTGCCATTTATTGCCCTCATTGCCATGTTGAAGTAAATTGAAAGCGATTTTTTGCGACTTCTTTTGCCAACAAGAAAGGAAACAGAAAACATTTACAACGTTTCTGGTGGGTGTACAAGCGGTGAGGTTGGAGAGAGGTTGGTGTGTGTATGAAAAATGTTGTTGCTATCTTGCTTGCATGTGGGTGACAGCACTCATAAGTGCGCGAAAATCATATCCAATTTTTGTTTTGCTTTTCTCATTTACTTTTTCCTTACATCCGTTTGTGCAGCCACCGACGATTCACGCCCCTTCTTGAGTTGTCCTTCTTGCGTTGTTCAATTTTTCTTATTTCCATTTGCCTGATTCCATCCTATTCGCACGTTGTGCTTACTCTGCTTTGTGCGTTGGTGCGAAATCTAATTTTTATGTTGGAAATGATGCGTCGCATATGGGTATCTATATATATATATGTATATATACATACATCCTCACTCACTCATGGATAAATGTGCGCTGTCTCCTTTTGTATTGTCTGCAAATACGTAGCATACCCACAGGCGACTTGCCGTCTGACTGGATAAAAGTCTCTTAATGCTGCCATAATCTAAGGCAATTTAGTTGATTTGATTTGTGCTCGAGGATAATGTGGCCAACACTAATGCGCACACTACTACAGACAACCACACACACATATAGAAGCACCTACGTATGTTTCACAGGCACCTTAAAGCATGCTTGCTTGGTGACGTATGTTGTAATATCCCTCTGGTACAATTTGTGTAGGGCACATTTGTGTGGCAAGGATGGTATTTTGTTAAGCGTATGCTCGCGATTTGTGTCAATTTTCTGTCGTAAAGCATTTTTTGGCTGTTTTTTATAAAATCAAAATATTAGTAGTAGTAAATACAAGCAAGATAATGAACCGTCCGAAGTAGTGAAAATATTGGTGCCGTTCAGGCAAGTGTTGCTTAAGGCCGCAATTTGTCGATTCCAAGCCGTTCTCAAGAATTGTGACTGTCTCAAACCACAACCTGGCGGATTTTGATAAAGGATTTGTGCTTGCAGCCTTATAATTTGTTCTCACTCAAGCACTGAAGCCATTGAACCACCGTAAACGCCGTGAACTTGCTGATTTTGCCCTGGAACAACTTGAAAATGATAACAATTAAGAAAACAACTTAACTGATGGGACTCATTTTTACATGAAAGGTGCGGTAAATAAACAAAACTGTTTATTCTGGTGCGAAGAAAATCCATAATTTATTCATGAACAACCATTACATTCACTTAAATTGAAAGTTTTGTGTGGTTTTTGGTCTGGTGGAATCATCGGTGCGTACTTCTTTCGAAAGGAAACTGGTGACCCCGTTACTGTCAATAGAGAGCGGTATAGATCGTTGATAACCAACTTTTTATGGCCGCAGTTGAAAGTTCATCTTGACAATATCTGGTTCCAACAAGACGGGTCTACGTGCCACATACAACGTGCAACAACCGAGTTATTGCGAGGAAAGTTTGGAGACTCGATTATTTAAAGAAATTTTCACTTTGTATTGCCTCCAAGAAGTTGTGAATTAACACCATCAGACTACTTCTTGCAAGGTTATTTGAAGTCATTGATCTTTAGCGATAGATCAAACCCTCTTTATGCTTAAAATGTCAATATTGAACGTGGAAATCATGAAATGTGACTTGAGTTAAGGAAAAAAGTACTCGAAAATTGGGTTATCGAATTGGTTCTTGCAAAAGAAATCGTAGAGTATATTTGAATGTCGTTATACTCAGAACTTAACTATATCGATTGTACTTAGCTTAGATATCTAGGAGCTTCGCAGCTCAAGCGACTTGATGAAGTATCATTTGTAGATATCTATATGTAGTTTCTATTAAACTTCGCAAAACTTCGTTGACGTCCGGTACCACATATGGCGTGATGGCCAGCCTGTGGAACCCAACTTAACCTAACTAGCTCATCTGTCAAAAAATATTGTTCGGTTATATCTCCATGCCTTCACTTAGAACATACTGCTTGAACACTATCTCAAAACTTATTCAATAGTTCTTGTTTGGTTTCACTACTCTACAACTATGGTAAATAATAGACGGTCAATTTTGTATATTCAGCAACTCCTTATAGGGCCCATAACCCTTCCTATTACTTTGCGGTACTGATGGTCTTCAATAAAACCTTATATTAATACATAAATATATATACATAAACATATGTACTCTATGTAGATTACCAAGGTAACACAATAAAAATGTCATGGCATCCTGCCCCATATTTGCTTTGGGGAAATCAACAAATTCCAGCCTAACAACACAACAGTTGAAGACAGCAAAGCGGTAAATAACTTAGACAACCAAGCACTGCTGACAACAGTAGAGTTCACAACACATTTTGAAGCACCGAAAATTTTTCAGCAATAAACGCAAATATTTTGCAAGAAAAGTCTTTTAAAATAGTAAATTTAAATAAATCAGAAAATGGGCAAGAAAAGCAAAGCGAATAAATTGGCGAAAATGTCGGAGGAGGAGCGGGCGCGTTATATGCAAATGCGCGCCGATATCGAGGAGGAGGCACGACGCCGCAAAGTGCAGCTCATATCGCTCTTCATGAAAGTGAGTGATAACAAATTTTGAAAAACCGAAACTGAGTTTGCAGTGGATCTCTTTTTAATGCTTTCTTTCTGTAATTTGTGCCGTAGAATAAACTCAAGAAGGAGGAGGCCTTCAGTCGGCTGAATATGGCTAAAATTAATCAGGAATGGCGTTCCATCTTGCGTCAGGTGAAAGTGCAGGAGCTACGCAAAGACATGGTGGAGTTGCAGAAATTCTTTCAAGAGCGTCTCGATCGTAAAGATGCAATTATCAAGCGATTACTCAACGATATCGATATAGCGGAGGATATGTACTCGACGTTGCAGCAATCACATATGGAGATAATTAATAAGATGATTGGTAAGATGTATTGATATATACATACAGTATAATAATATAAATATATAATATACGAAAAGATTCCACTGTAATTTTTTTCTTACATACCTAAATGTTGGTAACTTTACCTTTCCCGGCATTCGATCAACAAATCCATCTTATAATTAAAACTATTCCCAACCATGTTTAATAGGCATCCAACAACAACGTATGCAGTTCTTCAAAGATACTTATGAGCAAAATAAAACAGCTGTTCTTGAAGAGTATAGTCACGATTTCTCTGAGTTTCAGGAAAAACGCCTGAAAACTTTGGACCAATTGGAATGCGTTAAATATCAACTGGAAGATGAAAGTGAGAAACGCGCAATGGAAAGAGAGGAGCGGCATTTGCAGCAATTGGATGACTTGAAGAGTGAGGTAAGGAAACATATATTATTTCTGAAAATTTACTCCATCCATAAAGGATGTATTTACCACCCTTAATTAATAAACTTGTTTTGACCAACATGCCCACTCCGAACTTTCGAGTTCTTCTCACGGCTCTCTTCTTTTGAAAGACTTTTTGTTGAAATAATCTTTATGAGGTCTTCAAGAATTATAAAGTATTTAGACAGTTCTTCAAAAAAGTAGAAAAATACCTGTTAAGCTTAAAGCCTTCATTGTAAGCTCCGAATATCTTGCAAAACGAGAGCAATACAAATACAACTCGATATCACTTCAATTGTTTTTCATATGAGTACAATGTCGAAGCTTTTTAAAGGAAGCTTTCAATAATTTCTTCAGAGCTTTCATAATTTCGGTTAAATGAATTTTTATTTAACCTCAGTTCTAAGCTCAAAGCAACAGTTCATCTGTAACGTCCGTTATCTTTGAAGCTTATTTTGATCAACACGCCTACTCCGAGCTTTCGAATTTGTCTCTTTTTGCTTGATCGATGCAGTGCCTTTTTTGGAAAAATAATGTTCATGAGGTGTTATTCTGACAAGGAACTCTAAGGCGATCATTTGCACAGTTTTGGTTAATTAGACGAGGAAGCTTCATAAACATTTAAAGGAACAATTCTGTCTTCCGAAACAATTTAGAGTTCGTGCAGCCCTTTACGATTGATTTGGCCTACATTATATATAGAATTTCAAGAACTTTTCGGCGAAGCATGAAATTTCAGAAGAAAAAGATTCAAATGAGTTTGCTAAATTCTTTTTATAGCTTTGCTGACCCTAAATCGAGGTTCCTTATTATATCCTCATATACAAATCATCTTAACATAATTCAATTGAAAACCACATTGAACTCCTGCCAATCATCACAATTCACTTTAGCATATTCGGTCATGCAATTGATGAGATCACGTGAGTAGTGGCATTTGTCGTGTCTGCGCTGTGACTCCAAATATTGGAAGCAATCCTGTATGGTATCGATGTAAAAGTTGCGCAGCTCACGATCACGTAGATCACGTGTTAGACCATACTGCACCTTGTAGCGGTCCGGATAGTCGTCAGAGTTGAGCTGTTGAAAACGGAAAAATCACATAAATTGAAATCGCTGCCTTTCTGTCACAACTTCTTGAACCACCTACCATATTCAACTCGTCGAAAAAGCAATGCACCACGCAGGCAACATCGGCCGTATAATTTTTTCCATTTCTGTTGTTGCCATTGTTATTGTTATTGGAATTATTCTGATTGAAGCCGCGTTGACTGTTGCCACTACCGCCATTACCACCTGAATTACGACCACCGCTGTTAGTGCCAGCATTAGCACCACGACTTCCACCATCACCATTGCCGCCGCCACCACCTCTATTACCATTTCCGTCATTATTATTATCGTAGCGGCCGCCATTATTGTTTGAGGACCCTGAAGAAGCCGATCTATTGTTATCCGAACGATTATTTTGCTGCCGATCACGATTGCGTTGTTGCAGCACATTACGATCGCGATCAAGATTACCATTATTGTTGTTATAGTTGTTGTTATTGTAATTGTTGTTATTTGGATTATTAGCATTTCCATAATATTGATCAGCATTGTCGTCGTAATCGTAATTGTAATCATAACGTGAATTTCCGCCATGCTGCGGCCCGAAATTAGATTGATGCAACGGTCCATAGGGATGATTTTGATGGTTGTTGGAATTCATTGATCCTCCACCGATCGGATGCACACTCTCACCGATCTTACGCATACAATTGCGCGTAATACGTTTTAGCTCCGATTCGGAAGGCCCATCGTCCGTGCGGCACTTCAGCGCATAGCACGTAGAACATAGATAGAAAAATAGCACTGTTATCCAGAGAGGACCGAACGATAAGCAAGCAAGCGATCGCTTCGACATGATCGCGCGACATGTTACTAGAAGTCACACGAAGGCAACTATTTAAAGCACTTTGAGCGCGCATTATATAAAATATACGATCAATTTAAACCCCTTTTTGTCAATCAAACTTGCACGCGATCACTTTAGTGTCGGCGATAAACAATAACTGCGCAGTATTTCCAATTGTGTGGCTGTCAGAAACTCTTAACTGTCAAACAGAGTTGTCACAATTAAATTATTATGACAACAAAATATAAAACTAATAATAATATGACTATCCATTAAATCCCTCTCCCTCCCTTTCTCTCTAACTATCATGCAGATGCAACTCTACATTGAAAATATCACCAAAAGCGGTGAGGAGAAGCTCGAACGTCTGTGGCAGGAATATCAAGATGTGCTCGCCGGTTATATGCGTCACACCGAAAGTTTCTACTCTGAGTATATGGATCTGAAGGAACGTGATCAGGAGAGCGCTAATACAATACGCGATCACTATCATCAAATAGAACGTGCTAGCGATCAGTTAGCTCATCTCAAGCTGGTCTATGCCGACACCTTGGAGAACAATGAAGTTAAGGTGGTGTATTTTGTGAAACTCAGAGATGATCTGCAGCAACGTTTGTCGGAGTCGAAAGCAAGTTTTGAGTCTGAAATGAAAGCCGATGAGGAGCGTTTCAAGCTAATGAGCGTCGTCAGCTACAATGTGCTGAAGGTAAGTGGAAGAAATTTTCTCTTACTAATTTAGTGCCTTAAAATTAAATCTGTCTAATTGCAGCACCTGAAAGGCATCGCAGCTGAGGGTGAAACCCTTCTGCAACTGGCACTCGTTTGTCGCAAAAACGAGACCGAGCGAGAGCAATTGCTGCCTTTGGGGTTGCCACCGCTGCCCAAGCCGATGTTTGAGGAGACGCAAACTCAGGAGGAAGTAGAAGAAATAAAGCGTTCGGAGCAACCATCCAAATTAGAAGAAGTGAGTTTAATATTACGGTTCTTTCAACATATTATTTTTATTTCTCCAAAGTTTGATTTAAGCTGCATATTTTTAAAAATTCGTGGAAAATACGGTGAACATAATTTTATACCAAAATGAGAGCCAGTAGTACTTACGAGTACTAGAAGTATTTTTTGAACTTCGAAGATTCCGATATGAATTCAGCCAAGTCCATCGTTTTGTCATCCAATCCTTTAATCCGAATCTTTGTGTGCAAAGCGAAATTTTCTCCTCCTCTATACCTACTGAAGAGATGGAAAGTCTGTATATATTCGGTCCTATGAATGGGCAAAATTTCCAAGACTTCATGGAATCTCTAAAACGAAGAAACTTCCACTCTTGCAGGTCTAATCCGGGATGTTTATTTTTTCGGAGATAACATTCTAAATTTAAGTAAGCTTTTAAGGTACTTACTTACTAATTTCAGGACTGATACTAATCTCTTAAGAGAGATAACCTTGGGATCATTAAGGCTTTTCCTGAGAGACAGGAATAGTAAAAATAACAAAAACGAAACAAATGCGAGCGGGAGTATCTTAACCAAATCGAACAGGGTTCCGGGTCTGTCACTTCCTGCATCGACAGAATTATTCTCCACAAAATGCAGCATAAAAAACTTACTCAGTTCCCACGATGGTCGGGTCTAAGTAACCGGGACGGATCCGGATTTTTATTGAGCCAAGGACTATCAACTCAGCACCATTCCACAAAATTGCTTCAGGAATATTTTATGCCGCTATAAAAACAACAAAAAACTTATCTTATCAGAGGTTCTTTTCTTACAAAAAGCTGTTATTATTTGAAGGAGCTTTGTATCCTGAAAATCAACAAGAGGTTAAAGACCTAACACGGAGTTGATTTTAGAGCTTGGTCGGAGACTTTTTTCAAATCAAGGTGGTTCTTAAGAGTCTAGGGTTCAGAGTCATGTCTCAGCCCGTATAGTTCTCTTGCAAAGTATATCTAATCTGTAAGCCAGTAGCCTTAGTTAATAGTTTTTCTCGGAAATATGTCATTTAACCACAACTCGTCTCTTTCCTATATTTTTTCTATCTTCCCTTCACACGTGCAGTACGCCTTCGCCAATTGGATGTTGATGGAGAATTTCTGGCGTCGTGTCAACAACGCACGCGTCGATGTGGTCTGCATGAAGCAACAGAAGAAAAAACTCGAAACCGAGAATGCACAACTCAAAGCACAACTACAAGAGCTGCTGATCAACTTGAACCTGTGCAACGGTTCCAATCTGCACGTCAACGACTATCTCGCGAAGCGACCGAGCAGCATGCGTGTGGATCGTGTGCAGCAACAGCATCTAAACAAAGATCAACGACAAACGAAGTGTCACAGCGCAGCCGAAGCGCGTCGCACATCGACAACAATGCCGAGTGGCGCCAACAACAAAGGCTTTCGGCGTCCCTTCACCGCTTGCATCGAGGCGAACTTCACCAGCACGGTGCGTACGGCGCGTTTGTTGCGCGGTAAACCGAAGCTGGCGAAAATTGAATCGTTCGTGCGGTTTTAATTATTTTATGATTTCTTTTTATTGTCCGCTCGCCTGACAGGCCGCCATTAATTATGGCCGAGCAAGTGGATAATTAATTTCGCAGCCGTTAAATAAGTTAGCATTTACAAGTAATTTATGGAAAAGTTTAAATTGTCATAAATTATTGTGTGACAGCGTGTATGAGAATAAAAAAAAACAGCACACTAGAAATAATAATATTCAATCAGAAAGTTGTTATCCTTTTATATATCCGCTCGATGATATACAGCTGAATGTGAGCTGTCATAAATTTGGTGGCGATGATTTATTGAAATTGCGAAAATTTCGCAGCGAACGTGAGAAATATGCTGTACGCATATGTGTGAGTGTGTATGTACATGTGTGTGCGCACTTTGTTGGCAGCGAAAACTGTGGAAAACGTGGTATTACCATATTTTTGGTTGATATTTCACTGTGCCCTTTATTATTGTGAATTAGAATTCGAAAATGTTTTTCATAGTTGTTGCAAGCTTGGAAGAGGAGTTAGTGAGGGTGAGTATTTAGTACAAAATATGCATGAAAGTAGCTGTCTGTCTATCGCTATATGTATGCTCATCAGCTATGTATGTCTCGGACGTCATGACTATGCAATGACAGCATTATCCTGTGTCAGACTGCCGAAATGTTGCTCATACGCCGTGTCAAACAATATTTTAAAACAAAAACTAACGACAACAAATCAATTTTTGGCGCGACAACAACAATAAAAACATGCGCGCTGATAGCAGCAACTGGCGCACAGACTTATCTTCGATTTACCAGCAGAGTGACATAACTCAAAAAGCAAAAAATTCTTGTTAAGTGCACAAAAATAGCAGCAGTTGCATGTTTTATGGTATATCAAAAACAAAAAAAAACTATTTTTAAGCCCCGTTAATTTCTCATCAAATACTTTCTATCCTACATAAGTTTTCAATCAAATGCTGCCTTTTTCTTCACTTTCTCATATTTCGACTTATGCTACTCTTCAGTTAAACTAGTAGCCATACAGCTACTGCGACACTGTCGTCATTGCATATTCATGTCAAATGTAGAAAACCATTTGTCACAAATCAGCAACCCAACAAAAGCACAAAAACAACACAAACAACCGGTTTTTTGACAACTTCATGCGAAACATGCAAAACTCAAAAATACAAAAAATTACAATATTTTGCAAAAAGCATTTGAAAATGTCAGCAAGCAGTGTCATCTAATGGCTTATTTGTAGTTAGGCGTGACAAACCGCCCAAAACAACCGTAGCAGGTGCGCTGCAACGGGCCCATCAGCGGCTGCCCAACAGCCTAACTACTGTTGATACATATGTTGTTGTTGCCGCCTATTATATATGTGTTTAGTGTGCTAAAAATATTATGCTAAATAGCTAACTATGTATTTATTTCCACTCCCTTATACACGGATATGTTATTACTCAGTTTAGTCGCGATTTTAACAATTCCACATTATGATTTATTTCGCTTATCATTTAATAGAATTTTACTCTGTAATTGAACATTTCAAATATCAAACCGCTTTAACGGAAATATTTTGGAAATTTCGCATTAGCATATATTTGTATTTAAAATATTTTTTCTTTTTGGTTTTTAATCTACATATATACATGATGACTATCAGATATCCTGCTTTAATAGTAATGGGTTTTAATAGCTTTGATTTTTAAGGGAGGGGTTAGGGTTTCAAAGTAAAAAAAAAAATACTTTTTGGTGAATTTATTTCTTAAATAAGGATTGAATAATTTTATTCGGACCTTTTGTACATTATTGACTGTTGACAATAGAAGAATATTTAATAATTTTTTCATTCAGAAACATTGAAGCATAAGCTGCTAACAGCTTACCCCAGAACGCCTTGAAAAAAAAAACAATTTGCTGTGTTCACCACAACTTGGCTGGAACATTTAAATCTAAAAAAATTAATCAAACCTTCTCCCCAACGTTCTATGATAACTCTGCCTAACTGCTAAAGGCAACGCTACCATATGTTTTTAAAACTTCATTCCTTTTGTTAGTCCAATCATTATAGTAAGTTCACCTCGGAATTCGATATACCCATTTATATGTCTGTAAATACTTGTATATATAGGGTATACCTACCATATGTAGGTTTTGAGACAACTTTAGGGTGCCAATATACAAGTATTTACAGACATATAAATGGGTATATCGAATTCCGAGATTCTTACCTAATTTAAGCTTAAATGACTGGACTATGTTATTATAATATTTTTGGCTTTTAAGTTGTAATGAATAAGAAATAAATCTCTTCTCCTATTGGACGTTAATCCTAATACATCATCTTTACTTATCATTCGGCTGCCATGGCTTTAGAGTTAGGCAAATAGTCTAAAATCTCCAAGACATAAGGTTTACGCATATTCGACATGTCAAAAAAATTAAATTATTTAATAGAATATAATTTTTAGAATAGAGCTTCTCTTAACGGTATGAAAATGTTTACCGCCAATGAATCGGCGATCTCTGTTTTCGGTGAAGCGATTCTGAAACTTACTCTTAATTTACGCTGTTGCTTCTCAAGCAATCATTGCCCATACAGGTTATGAAAATTTAAACCGATTTCTACGACAATTTGAACAGTTTAACAGTCTGCAGTCAATTTTAACAGATCAAAAGACAACCAGGTTGACTATGACTGTCATTGAATTTGACGTGTTGACAGTCTCACATAATAATCATATTTTAGAATGGAACTAAAATCGATATTTAGTATTAAGAATAATTTCCTCAAAATCGCAAAAATTACAGAATTATAACACTATTCCAACAACTTCTTTTGTAGAATAAAAACCAGTGTACTTAATGGCTTCTGTTTCTTGGCTCTACTTGAATAGTACAATACAATTTGTTATGATACAGCGACAGTCTTCAACATAACTCCTCTTATCTGTAGTTTCGAAGGTATTTGTGGTTTAGCAAATGTCTCTGGAATCTATCAATAATGTTTTATTATATTATATATAATATACTAAAACAGACGATAAAATCATTTACTCTGGTTATTCAAAAACTTTAGTAGTTTCCAGATTTATCCTCAACAGTCACACCCGTCAGTTGAAATGAGCGAAATGTGTGGAAGTCACATGTGTAACAGGCCAAAGCTCAAAAGGAGCAGTAGCGCCAAAATAATGATACATATTTATCATCACTACGTAATGCTTAACAAATTTTGATGGAAACATTCATTCAATGATCACTTTACATCGCTCAGTTCAACGGAAACATTAAGGTTTATACCTTTGTTTGAAGATATATAGTACTTTGATTTGGCTTTAAATCTCCTTTCGAAGCAGATTAAAAAAAGTCACAAGTGCGCTTCACAAGAATGCTTTTATACAAAAGTAGGGTACAAAACAGTGTACAGTAAATTTTTATTCAAAAAATTTAAAATTTTGCTTCGCTCTGCTGCGTTTCGCTTCAATATGAACGTTGTCATACAAAAGCTTACAACAAATATTTCCGACAAAACAAATTCCTGGTGCAAAGCGAAGCAAAATTTCTACAAATGTGTCTTGAATCAGCTCTAAGAGAGAGAGTTCCTTAGGGAATGTATATTTTTTAACTCGTTGAAGACGTTGTGAATGCTTGCTAGGAGAATTTAAAAAAATATATTATTTGAATTAAATTCTCTTGGTAAATGATATTTAAAAAAAATGTATGTTGCAAAGTTTGTAGGACTGTCCTCAATTGTTATGCCAAATATGAGCGCGATCTGTCAACTAGTTTGTTTAAAGCAGCTGCCAAAGGCGGGATCCCTCAGTAGTGCGTTGGGATTCTTACAATCGACCAAAATATGGAACAAAGAATTTGTGACAAATTTCATATTTCTAACCAAATTTCGTGTGCAAAATCGTTGCGAATGAGAGAAAAGGCTTACGCTGATTCAGTTTTATCAAAAACACAAAGCAAAGCTTTCAAAGACTCGAGAAGTCGAAATATCATTGAAGACATGTTTCGTTCTGGACAACCTTCGACCACTTGAACTATGTAAGCTCCTAGAAAAATTTTACGGTAAAACTTATCAACCTATGAAGTTTACAAAAACAAATTATTATCTTCAGTGAAGCAAGGTTTTTGAAATCCACATTTTTCATACAATCTCACCATCAAATTGTCGCACTGTGCGCTCAACTCCTTCACCTTTCCACTATTTAAACTATTCACCAGCGAAGCGTAACAAGTGTCGCGTCTGTCATTTTGCCACACTGACAATACAATGAGCGGACATTATTATGAGTCGCTTTCTTGCTTTATTCTTATTTTTCCCACTATTGCTGTCACGACGTCTGTGTTCTTTTATTTACTCAAAATAAATGACATAACAAAGGCGGTAAATGCAACGTAAAGTAAAATATTAAAATAAAATTTAAAAAATAAAGAAAAAATAACAAAATGCAAACTGCAAAGCGCTGCGCTGCCAACCACCAGCAAAGCTGTGGATAGCACCTAAGGCCTTGGCAAACAAGCAACTACCTTATGTCGCAAGTTGCAAAGACAGACCGAACAGCAACAACAACGATTGCAACAATTGCGAGTGCAATACGTTTGGTTGCTGCTTGCAAGTTTGTGTATGTGTGTATTTAGCTAACGTGGATTTGCAACCACTACTTGGTATGATTCTGCACATTTACTGTGTTTCGGCTCTATAATGAAAATCCAAATTGCAAGAGATTTTCGGCAATTTTCATAATTTCAAAAATTTTCTCTGAAATACCGCATAATGAGTTCTTAATATGGAAATATAATAATTCTTAGAAATGGATGAAAGCCCTGTAGGAAATGAGTAACTGAATGTAATTTGCTCAATAATTGCATTTATTTTGTGTTTAAACCCTAATTGACCTTCCACCGAAACATAAATGGCATCTTTGGAATCGCCTCAAAACACCTTAGGACATCTCTGAGATTTTATGTTTTTTTGTCAGTTAAGACATGAATATCCTGAAATTTTTAGAAAGATAGCCATAGCGATTTTTATTATATTCGATATTCGCTTTGGCAACGAATTAGACTCGAGTAGACTCCGCTTTTTTTGCATGAATTATACAAAATCCCTCCGAACTCTTATACTCCACATTAATTCCAAAATAAATTCATCTGTCATGATATTAAAAAATATATTCGAGTTTTGGCTTAAAACTCTGAATCAATCCAGTGTAACTATTTAATTCCCTACAGGGTATTCTATATGTATTTATGCCTTTAAATATATTTATTCAATGAAAATGCATACGTGCTTAAGAGCTTGGAAATTGCTTGCAAATGGATAAGTGAATCTATCTCAATCAATCTAATCAATCGCAAGAGCCACACAATTGCTCATAGTGAATTAGTCGTCTGGACGATTTTTGTGCTTAACTTGTTTGCGGTAAGCCTAACGAACTTTGCAGTATTCATGAAGGATTTATTTTTTTCTTAATGCTAACTTAACATTAAAACTTAAGGATCATATTTTAGATACGTCTAGTATCAAGTTTAAGTTCAGATTTTAAATATAGTTTATATTCGATTTCCGGGTATAGTTCTTAATATTTACATTCTTGTCGTAACAGCTTTCACGCCCAACAGCAGAAAGGAACATCGACTAGCCTGCGTTTGTAAACTCGGCTATAACGGCGTAAGTGGTGTATACGCCAAAAAAGAAGAAGCATAGGTTAGGTTCGTTTAGAATAGTAGTCTAATAAGCCAGATGGCCTGCCATTACGTAATCCATAAGAAGTCGTCATTCTTCAAGATGCCAACGTTTGACACGAATTTCAATAGGTTCTGCGACCTCACTGTTGATACCTCTTTCAGTGTCTTATACTGTGGAGCTGACAAATATTGAAGTCGTTGCTCGATTGTTTCCCTGGTGCCTTGCTTTTGACATATCCTGGCATCATCTCAATCTGTCAGTCCCAGTATGCAAACTGCGTTGCCATCAACGGTGACAAGTACGTATTTTTATCATGTTCATATAGTCCCTTCTAAAGAGGTTCCTACTTACTCTTTTTCTTGTATTTGTGTATTTCTGAGCTACCCTTTTGCAGATAACTTTTGCAATTTTATATTTGCAATGCTCCTGTCCGGATTCTTGTAAAGAAAATCCATGGGTTTAACAATTTCAGTCACGTTTTCGGATAACAGTCTTACACCACTCTAAGCAAGCACCTCCACTATCTACTTGTAAACCATCGATGCCTTTGGAATCTGGCACTCAGTAGAAGTGAAGACGCTTGGCTACTCTCTACACTGCTGACTCGCCTCCCAAGACACTTTTAGTCATGTCAGAAACGAGGTTATTGCCATGATTGCTGCTGGCTATCTTCGTAGATTTTAACTCTGAAGTTGTCTGTTGAGGCAATAGAGGTTAGCTCTGCGGGTCCCAATAGATAAAAATGTCGAGCCGTTGGGTCTTTGTCATTAGCTTCCGGTGGGTAGTTTCTCGTTTGTCTGTCCTCATTATATCACGGTAGAGCAGAATAGGTCATACTATTAGTGCATGAGGTAAGAACAAGCTCTCAGGTTGTGCTAAGCATCTGCCTACATACATACATATGTATATGGCGTTGCTGACCTTCCAAACCTGTCCAAACCTACCCCAAGGTACTTGGTACAGCAAGAGTTCTGACTTACCATATGCAAGCGATATTATAATGAGACAAGCAACAATTTCATTCATGGCTAAAATGGTATGCTATTTTATCGTTACCAATCTAGCTACATATGTATATAATAAAAAAATCGAAGAAATTTCAAATCCTACGAAAGTCAAATATAGTGCCAGTCGAAATTTTTTTGTATACTTATTTCTGAAAGCGAAAAATCATTATTTTCTACAAACACAATCAAACTGCAAGCAAACGCGGCACTACCCCAAAAAATGGATCCCAAATCGGAGGAGAATCTGTACGTAATGAGCGGTGTCACCGATGTCGAGCGTGATTTCAGCTACATTTCGACAATGTTGCGTTGGAATGAGACACGTTTCTTTGGTCCATCGCCGCGTGGTTTTTACCACGCCGCCGACTTCTTCTTGGAATATGCCGCGCAACGCATTATGGTGCGCAAACGGCAAGCGGATGTGACCATCATCGGTTATGCCGAGTTCAGTTATTATCCATTGATAGGCGCCTTGCCACCCGATTGTTGGATACATTGGTTGAAACATCACTTTTGGTGAGCAGCAAATTGCTTTGTCTCTCGCATAGCTTATACATTTGCGTTATTGCACAGCGTTGACAAGGAATTTCCACTAAACTGGGGCGATACAATGTTCTTCACACGCTTCATGTTCTTCCCGAAATACAACCCGGAGCTGATGCGTCGCATACTTGTCGAATTCTTTCATCGTGAATTTAAAATTCGTTACATTGTGATCGTACAGATGCCGGACGATCCGAATTTGTCACCGGAAGGTGAGTGCTTTGAGAGTTTCTAAAAATTTGTATTTTTGTTTTTTGATTTTATTTTAGTTTAATCTATTATTTTTTTAAATTAAATTTTTATTAGTTTTTTTCTTAATATTATAATCTTATATTGCATGTTGCTTCCAGACACCCCCTGTTATGACATGTTGCAAGGCATCAGCACAGTGTTATATCCGCGCGCTTTTAGCGTTCAAAAATGTCGAAATGTGCAACGGCTCCACATAATACACCGTAATAATGTTATAGAACGTATGCGTTACCGGTTAGCTTTGTGAGTATTTGATTTACTTATTTTTAGTCTTGATTACACTAGTTATAAAGTACATTATATATGTACACAGTAGCGCGAAGAAAGAGTATCAGCAACAATCCAGTTGGCTGTTTAGACTTCAAAAGTATCACGAATCTTGCTAGCCAATTTTTTTTGACCTCAATTCTTTTATTTTTTGCTCTTCATCGCTACCGACTTCACTTCACTTCACTTTTTTGATAGCCTAATGAAATTTTTCAAATACTTGATTTTTATTTTAGGATAATTCTTATCTAATATTTATGTCTTAAAACTTTGGAAACTTTCTTTAGTCTTTGAGACTTAACCTAACTTGAAAGCAAACTTCGGTACCCACTCGTTTTCGAAAACTTCAAGCAACGAACATCAAATCTAATGACCTTTTGTTAAACTCTTATAACTCACACTGTCCTCAACTTTTATTTAAAGTCTTTGTTAACAGTTTTCTACAAATATTTAATCTCTTTGCAGACCCGAAGACAATGATGATATCGTAGAAGTGATTGATGTGGATCGTCCAGATTTACGCGAGGAATATGGTGATTTTTATATAGCAGAGGAACTGCAAAAACAAATAGATGAAGATGATAAGCACAATACCTTTATAGCATGTGAGGTGTGTATAAAGATTGGAGAAGAAAGTGAAGATTATTGATTGTAGAGCTGAAACTAAAGCCTAGAACAAGTATTTATGAAGATGAGACAATTAATGGAGCTCAAGACCAAAGCAAGTATGGTGAAAAGATAATGTCTTTCCTTAAAGATTCAAGCTAGAAATCCTAAATCCTAAAAGGAAGAAATCAAGTTTAAAAGGTTATCAAACGATATACTCGTATATACCATTCAAACCCTTTCCATATAAGGTCCACTAATGCATAATTTTCTACGAATCCAATTTCTGGTTTAGTTTTCTTAAGGTTATGTCATTCTTGGATAAGGTAATAGTTATCCGTTAACATATCAGTTTTGTACCTTGATATCCAACATACGCGGTCTGTTCTTTCAGTATAGATTTCACCTTTTAGGTTAGGTTTTATGTTAGGTTAGTTAAGTCAGGTTAGATTAGGTTAATTTGGGTTAGGTTAGTTTAGGTTAGATTAAATTAGTTTAGGTTATATTGGACGCCATACAAAGACCTACTGGTTCTTAGTAATGCCACATGGAGATTCGGTTTAATTTGAACTAAAATATTATTCGCTTTTTATATTCTTAAAACTTGTCAGGTCTTAATATGAAATATATTTACTTATCTTGGTCCCTCTCTACGTACTTACAGTTACAACATCAGACGGTCGGCTTCATTTGGCTCAACGATGATGTCAGCATAGTAACGCTGGTGGAGAATTTCGAATGCGATGGCTTCGGCAATATGATACGATTCTCACGAGATAAACCTTTCGGCGAGAAACGCTTAACGGTAACGTAAGTATGAACCTTAATTTAAATAAAATGTACTATGATAAAAAGTAAGCAAGCATATTAAAGAATATTATCAATAAACCCTTAGGGGCGTTGAAAAGAAGCCCGCCTATAAATTTTTCACCTCCGAAGTGGTCGAAGAAATTTACGGAAAAGAATTAGAAAGACTACTTTCAGCAACCAAAACTACCGAATCAAGGTAAATATCAAGTAACTTACTTATTAGTTATTACTAATATAGTCAATATCGAAAAAAATAAAACAACAATAAACACATAATTCAGCGATAAAACCTGCATGCGTCCCACATGTCCGGCAGCTATGGGCAACAACATTGTATCGACAGTGCGACGTTCGTCGCGTGGCAGCTTCAATTACGGCATAAACGAAACGAGCATAAAATATTTTTTCTTACGTGAAGAATTCTACCGCAAAATGGAACTAATCGATGCTTGTATGTAAAGTTTGGGTACAACAACAAATTATTCATAATAATTATTCTCAAAGTTTTCAAAAGTCCCGATCACTATCAAACGCAGTTCCGTAAGCGTTTACGTATCCGTTATAATGTACCGGAAACACATAACGAAGCCACCGACGGCGAATTTCCCTTCGATACATATTCCAATGTGTTCGCCATCAAGTTGCTTGGTATAAGTGAAACGACGGACACACGATTCGCTTCGCGTTTCATTGCAACTGCTTTTACGGCACATCCCGACCGGGATTACTGCATTATATCCATACCGAATAAGATGCGTTTATCGAGAAGCGTCGACATGTTGCTGGGATTGTTTGTGGTGAGTTGGAAAACATAAATTTTTTAAATCTAAATTTATGATTCAAGAGTTAGGGTCGTTTAACTTATTAAATAAGCTTCTTAATGATATTTTTGGGAAATACTTTTAGTTCGTCGTTTTGCCAAATATAAGTTTTAGGTCAAATTTTCTGCTATAAAAAGCTATAAAGTAAAGAGGTTATAAAGTATAAGATCCAAATATTCTTAGGAAGATGATGCTTCCAAGGAAAGATATAAAGTCTAGAGGAACTAAAACTTTTAAACAATAATGGGAACGACCCATAAAATTGGCAGTCGTTTATGGACGAATAGAAACAACTATTCGGACAACCACCGTGGGTTATTGGTAAGATTTTTTGCCAACTTCCGAGAACATTTCCATCGAAATCTCGAAGAACTTCGTCATCGTGGTATTGCTAAGACTTTATGTCAACTTAAGAGAATATTTCAATCGGATACGCAGAGAACTTCCTCATCGAATATTCATTCTGTGGTATGCCTTAGAACTAGCAGAATGAGAAACTTAAACTTAAAAAGGTTTAATTGATTCGTCGAGGGAGAACTTTAGTTCTTAATTGACTACTCAGACGAAATTAGCACTTCCTGGAACCTAAAGAAGGGATCCTCTACAAATAAAAGATCAGAAATAACTCTGAAAAAAAGACAATGATACCAAATGTGAGACAAGGTTAACATACAAAATGTAAAATTTTTTAGAATAAGAAACCTTATTTTCTTAACCAAAGTTTGCTATGTTCAATTCTGGACCTGAGCAAGACCATGAGGCCCTTTTTCTTTGTGAAAGCCTTGTAGAGTGTTATTTCCTCCTAGCTAACATGTTGCATTGCCTATACATACATTTCTCTTTCCGTCTCTCTCTCTCTCTTTAAACGCCAACCACTTCTCATGTTAATGGTTAAGTTGGAATAATATTAATTATTTTCAAAAAGTCAAGTCCACTTATGGATATATTAATATATTTAATCTTTCTAATTATCCTGAATTCTTCCTTCAGGGTCTTGTACCACGCCCCGGCGCTAGAATTGATGACATGGTTTATATCATAAATCGCAGCACAATCTTCGGTCATATTGGTGTAATGAATTTAATACCGGAGGATGTCTTTACCATTGAAAAAATCATAAAGAAATCTGGAGCCATGCTCAATAAACGTGCCTCAACCTACACTTTGTTCGCACTGAAGCAGTCGTTTTTCATACCACCCGAAACACTAGCCGAATCCACGCTCATTAGTGATATTATAGAGGATGTGTTGGAGAATCCTATAAGCGAATTTCATTTCCTAACAATACGCTGTGGTGATTCAATGCGAGCCATGGAGAACAATATCATTGTGGGATTCGCAATAATACGGTAATTAGAAAATGGCAAAATATATTCCTAGACCATCTAGTCTAAAATAGTTTTAAGTTGAAATTTGAAAAAAAAAAAATTAAACGCCTTAGCGGAGTGATATGGTCGGAGCTTAACAACCTTAACAACGACCAGGTATATTGTGATTGCATGAATATGTAATATGAAAATCCCTAGGTGACCATAAACTTTTTTTCGCATTCGAAACTCCATCATATCAGTCATTGCATGGCGAACGCTTTCTCCACACAGATAATAAAAAAAACTCATAGATTTTTATTATTTCACCCCAACAGTCCTTTTATTAGACAACATGAACTGGAGTATAAATATGTTTTCATGCGTCACGAGGTGTGTTTTAGTCAAAATCCCGGTGAAATTGTGCTATTGAAATTACATCCGAATTACATTTGGGAATCGGATGCAATATTCCGGCAAATATCCTGTGCCACCGGCTATTGGGAACTATATTATGTGGCCCCAACCATGGTGAGTATGAAATTACAGAAGGAATTAGATAAAGTCTGGAGCTCAAATACTTTTGCATTTACGCAGAGTCACACCAAACCCTTAGTTAACGATTTGGTTAAACAAATGCAACCCATAGAACCGCGCCCCATCGCACAGCTACATCGTCGTAAATACAACAAGCCGAAATCGACAACATCAGACCGCCTCAGCCAACAAATACCGAATATTGGTGATGAGAATGTCGCGCTCTACTATCATAATTTATTGCCATCGAAGGCTTTCGGCAATAAAGAGCCGATTATAATAATCGGTTTCAACAGTTTGACGCGCGCCTTACTGCGTGTGCTACTTTTCAACTTCAAGAATGCCAGGTAAATACTAAATTTATGTGTAGATGGTGAGCGTTCAATTTTTATTTTGCCTTCGCAGCGACAAGAACTGCCATTGTTGCCTGCCACGCCTACGCGTCGTCGTGATCGCAGCAGTGGGTGTGGTGGAGAGCGCCTACGACAATGATTTTCATTGTGAGATCTGTACAGATCAAAATGACTGCTATATTAATTTCGAAAATAGCAATAGTTTTATACGTGACACTACACGTTGCATGGATCTGCGGAAATTTGCCTCTTTCGTCAGTTCGACTGTGAAGAAGATCAAAACGTAAGTGGTTTCTATGTTCTACTTATATATAATCCTTAACCTCCAGCTTATTCTAAATACAAAAATACTAGAAGAAATCATTACCTTTTGACTGTCTACAGAAGAGAGATCTTGGATAGCCCAGAGACATAAAGATATGAACAGACCTTACACAACATAACGGTAACGCAGATTTCAAGGAAAATGTATGAAGTGGGTATCTCTAGGTGCCTACGGATCTCACATCGCTTCACCTAGTAATCGGTCAGATAGCCAAACACTCACTGCTCCAAATGACAACAGAGAGGTTTGGCGCATGAAGGACTTAAGGCTGGAAAAGAGAAGGACAACATTACCAAAACTATAAACTTCATTAAGAAGTTCAAGGTTATCCTTATTAGTGAGGCTAAATGGAACGATTCGCTCCGCAGCATCCACCAACATGGTAGGACCCGAAACTTTTATTGCTGTTGGCCCCATACCATAAAAGAACTTTTCCGCAAGGAGTGGGCAGGGAGAGGTAGTGGCAACAACTCCAAGGCATGCGCCATGCCATGTTGCTAATGGGTAGTTCCAACCCTAAAAGGCTTAAATATGTAATCAACCACCCAAGATAGAAACTTTGGTTGCTTGTCGCTTTCAACACTGGCACAAAAAGCACTTATATAACAAGGGGCTAGATTCATGTGCGAATTACCGGTTCTGCTACATGAAGCCTGAAACTCCAGAACACCTGCTAATTGACTGCAAAGCAGTCTGTAGACGCAGGATAGAGGCCCTTGGATCCATATTTCCAAATCGGGATCACATCGTCTAGTAGTACATTCGAATTTATCTATAAACTGGTGCTAAGAGTCGTTGTATTTTAGGAAAGGGTACAATAGATCTAAGTTCGCGAAGCAATCCTCATTTATTTATCTAATCTAGGTCCCTACCCACCGACAAGTATTATAACTATTTCGACGAATGCGACTATACATACTTTTTTGAGTCAGTTTCTTAAAAAGAAAAGTTTTGCAGATTTCATTTCATATATTCTATATTCCCTACTGACAGATACATATGTATGTCCTATAAGTAAGTAAGAATGTAACTATACATATGTATATACGCCTTTGAGTTTATTTCCGAAAGCATATATAGCCTGGTGTATCTGTCCTGTGACTGATAACCAGGGAGGTATTGCGTAGTTTTTATGTGATCGGCTGACGAGTCCCTATAGTATTTAGTTTGTGTTTACCGTGATAAGAACGCCAACAACTTAAGATTCCTAAACACAATCCGCTAAAACTCTTTTCAACAATTTAACTACTAAATGCATACATTTCGTTTGATCTGAACTTTCGCAGAGAAGATAAAGCAATTGTATTAGCCAACGGCTGTGAGATGTACTATGGCAAACTCATATTCTCAATGAGTCAGCGTTTTGGCAAACCACCAGCCGCAAAACGCGATCCACGCGCCTCAAACTACATGCAAATCAACAGTCGCTTCGATAAAATCGTTATGTATCACAAACTTGAAGCAATACGCAAAGATCAGAACTCGAACGATATCAATATAATCGTTTTCGGCACACATCTGGGTACCTATGAGTTCATAAATTTCCTCATTAATCATAAAATACCGCCTCAATTCATAACATTGGTCATACCATGGGACGCTAAGTCTCGGGAGTCATGCATTAAATACAACATCAGCAATATGGATATGAATATAGAGTTGATACTGCAGGGTATGGTGGAAGATTTGGGCGTGAAAGTCGAGGCGCATTGGATATTGAAGAAGTGGATATACTACTATAATGAAAAGATCATCTCACATGCAGCTTTCGAAAATTATCCCAACGGTAACTTAATGACAATGGCTTGTGACCTATTTGTAAGCTTTCATCCGCATCTTATCAGCTCCGAGCTTGTTGATTGTAAGTGAACTTAGTAAATGCTTACAAGTATAATAATTTATAGAAATATTTTGACGTTGTCTAGTGTTGGAGGGCAGCGGTATTGAGATGGAGGACTCATTAGTGTTAGTAGACGATAACTTTCGCACTAGCGATCCGAATATTTATGCCGTCGGCAATTGCACACGTTTGAGGAATAAACGGAATCATCAATATGTTCATGTGGCTAAAGAGGAGAAAGCGGCAAAGGTAAGTAATGCATTAATAAAATTATTATTATTATACTTATTCCAAAATGTTAGAGGATGAGGTGCGAGATCTTATATTAAGTTTCGAACACCACTTCATTGAATATTATCCTCGAGGGAAAACATCTTTATATCGAGTACATTTTAGTAGCTTTGTCAATACTTGTCTATGGTCATCCGCTGTTATGACCATCTTGTATGTTTCCTTTCCGGTGGTTAGCAATATATATTTCTTCAGTATCATTAGAAGGTACGGTGCCTCACCAAAAATAGTCTTTTGTCTCTACGACACCATAGCTAAGTCCATTATGTTCTATGTGGTCTTTGTGTGGTAGAGATTCCCAGAAAAGGTCACTTTAGCTAGGAAGTTGGAGCGGGTCTAACGAGCGGCGCTCATCAGTAATTGTAGTGCTCTAAGATCCACTCCAATTTTTTATATTTTGCCTATAGACATCGCCGGAAGGTGTAGGGCCACGAAAGTTGCCATCAGACTTTAAGTGACCACGTGTCTATGCATTCGACAATCACCACACGTTTTGACTTTATACCGCATCTTTTGTATCATGAAGTCGCTGAAACTAGCTCTAACGACTTTTTCTCCATCCCCATATCTGCGAGGGAGTTATAGGCTTCTGTTGGAGGAGAGAGGCAGTGATGAGTCTATGATTGAGGTTGGTGGAGGGGTATATTGTCTGGAACTCTCTACCAACCTTAGTTTCAGACATCCTGACTTTTAGTCATGCGCTTTCGCAAGATCCTCCTGGCTCAAGATTAATCGCAAGAGATCAAGCGAGCTCGACCACGGAGCTACCATTTGACACAGTTACAATTGCTGACTCGGTTCTACGAACGACTCATTAGTGGCCACAAGAAAATATTCATCTTACTATAACACAATTTCAAATGATTGTTCAAGTTCAGATCAATTGATGATATTTTATAGAGTAATATATTAGATCACGTGATGATATAATGCGATATGACATGAAGTGAAGTTGTGATGTGATATAATATATGATCACAACGTTATGTTTCTCAAAGAAATTGTCATTTAAAATATAGTGATGTGACGTGACGTCGCATGATACAATGTTATGATGTGACATCATATGGTTGTGAAAAGTCCGTGCTTTTTATCATTTTTCATATATGATTATTTCGTATATACGTCAACAAAATGTAAAAACATGAAATCATTTGATGTGATTTGATATGATAATATATCATGTGATTACAACTAAAAAGATACCAAACATTTCTAAAAAATTCTTCTTTTTAATACTTCAAAAAGCTGTATTTAACATATTTTTCTTACTAAAACACTTTATTTATTTCACAGCTAATTAGAAGCCTCAATCTGCATCAGGATGACGATCCAGTAAACACTGAGAAATATCTACAACCAGTTTACTTTCAAGCACAACTACCATTAGGCCATTATATGGCTAAAGCGATCCTACCCAAACGCTATATCGCCAATCATTTGGATAACAATTATATGCTCACATTAGTCACTTATGATGGGAACTTCTCGCGCGTGCGCATCAACGAGCACGGCATTGTAGAGGAGATCACTTGTGTCACCAGAAGTGTAAGAAATTTCTGTTTTTTCACTTTGAAATTTTCACTTTATGTTTAGTTATTGGTTTTTTTTAAATTAAACTGAATCTAAATAAGTTGAAATTTACAAAAAATAAAATTTTTTAATTATTTTTTTTCTCATGTGATATAGAAACGCCGCTTTGATCATCTGCAATACTTTGTGGGTCAGCATCAGGCACTACTCAATGATTTACACACGCGTTGGTATCTCAAGGACATCACCAGTTTCGTTGAGTTCTTCGAGGAACCATGGACCGAACTGATCATGCATCCGCAATTTGATAGTTTGAGCAGTCGTATACGTACCTTTGGCATGGAAATGGCCAAAGATATCATGGATATGGTAAGTTAGAGAAGGCGGACTACTGCTAAAGTTGTTGTTATGCATATATATACTTCCTGCATAGGACCTGGGCATCGATCGCCGAAAACGCAAGCAATTCATGAAGCAGTATATGGCCGATGCAGGGCATACGGATGAGGTGGAGAAGACATTGTTGCGTTTTTTGCGCAAACATCGCGATGACTTTATATACCCGTTTGCCTTACCCGAGGACTTTCATCTAAATCTATCGAGCAAGTTGAATATCTAATTTTATTTGTATGCTTTATTATATAACAGAACTATTTGTCTAAAAAAAATCAGCAAATGTTTTACTTGATCTTATGCATATATGCTTAAATATATTTTTCGTTATTTACATAACATTTACGCCTACTGTATTATATATATGTATATAGTTTATCGTCACCTAAAATGCAAAACAGCGTATCATCAAAAAAAAAAATCGAAAATCGCTAACAGATATAATAACAAATATAATAACCAATATATAACCATTTCATAACCAAAACTCAAATTTCGTTTCAATGTTGGGGATTTCTTTATATCGTTATTCTTCCACCTGTAAATTTATGAAAAGTGATGTTACGTTGTTTTGCATTTTAGGCGACTATATATACATATATAAACATGTTCATACGGTGCCGATAGCACACTGTGTAACAAATTGTTTCGCCAAAGCGCATTCCGCATTTTCGGTCCAACGATTCGCCGGGCAGTTCATGAAGTACTCCATGTGCACACAACTGAGCAGTATGCCGGAGAAGGGACTACACCTCCGAAGTGCGAGCACGCCACCACCGAGCGAATGTTGCTTGATCACTTGCATTCGTTGCTGTGCCACTGATTCGCATTTCCTGTAGGCTGTCAGCATAGTGTCCACATAGGTGCTATCATTGTCGGATTTGGTCTGCAGATAGTTTTGCACAGCTTCAATGTTGATCTTCTCAGGCGCCGACAGGTGCTGCAACTCTTTGACGATGCACTCAGCGAAACACTGTCGGTAAATAAATCGAGTAAACGGAGTGAGTCGAGTCAGCCGAGTCAGCCGAGAGAGTCAGCTAGTATATAAGAGAAATATTCTATAATACTTACAGTAACATCCTCTAGAGCAGTTGCGCCCTTTTGGTTTTCAAAAGATATGCCCAATCGTTGAGCACACGTTTCCATGACCGCTGCACGTTCGTCGTTTTTACAGCAAAGTGACGGTTGCTGTTGAGTTAAGCAAAAATTAAAACTTCAATGGAGAAATAATTGAAAGAAACTTAAAAATAATAAATTTTGGGAAAAGTACATTTCTGATTGCTTGTTCCCTTCACTAGGCATAATATTTAAAATTGGAGATAGAAATAGGAGTTTCGACAAATTTGTTCTGTGCCAAAACATTGCGTTCCAGAGAAAATGCTCTAAAGATATGGTACTGACCATAGCACCAGTTTCGGATACTTCATACAATAACTGGCGCCAAACCTCTGCTAATTGCCTGAGCAATCTGTCCTCGTTCTATTTGTAGAGACAAGTTTGAAGCCGACTGCGAACGATTGAAAAACTTTTCCCTACAGAGCTTCACTAGATGGCTTGTTATCAGCAGATATGGAACCTTGATCGTGTATGGTGACAATACGCTCACTTAACCATTACAAGAGGACAGCTGGTTACTTATTAAAGCTAAAACCGATAACGTAACAAGAAAGGGTTTATATTAGGTTGTCCAATATCTCTCTTCTGCCTTTTGGTCTATGTGTAATGTATTTGGCTATCTATAAAGCGCTATAGAGCTCGTATTTGGCGTATAGTATTGTAAATGGTCTTGACATAACCTACAAAACGATATAGATATTGCGTCTAACGGTTATAGACATGTAAACATGGAGTTCACTTCGCGCTATTTTAAAATTTTCCTTCGTTATAGGCAAATCCGCTAGAGAAACTTTCCGTGAGATTAATGGCGTTTTGGGGAATAGTACTCTATCACTTCTAACTGCGGAGGAATGGTTTCGATAGCCAGCCAGCAGAAGACCTGTGACGATTAAATCATGGAAAACATCGAGTTAGACCGGCATGTGGCATCTCGTGACATCGCCCAGAAGATGGAAGTTAGTCACAAAATCATATTAAACCATCTGCAGAAGGCTGGTTACACAAAAAAGCTTGATGTTTGAGTGCCGCATGATTTGACGCAAAAAAACCTAAACCAGGAAGATTTTGCTCTGTGTTTGGTGGGATTGGAAGAGAATCATCCACTATGAGCTGCTCCCATATGGCCAGACGCTTAATTCTACCATCTTCTGCGAACAACTGGACCGCTTGAACCCGGCGATCGACCAGAAGCATCCAGAATTGGCCAATAGGAAGAGTGTAGTGTTCCACCTGGACAACGCCAGATCACACGCTTCGTTGATGACTCGTCAGAAGCTACGGGAGCTCGGATAGGAGGTTTTATCGCATCCACTATATAGCCTGGACATAACGCCAAGTGATTACCACCTGTTTCTGTTCAAAGCGATCGCCCTTGTTGATGTAAAGTTGAACTCAAAAGAGGCTTGTGGAAAGTGCTTGTTCGAGTTCTTCGGAAATAAGGAGGAGGGCTTATGCGAGGGGGGTATTATGAAATTACCGTCTAGATGAAAACAGGTTATTGAACGAAAAGGCGCATATTTCAACCAAATCCGATCAAAGTAACACTTTTTATAGAGCATTGAATAAAGAGCAAAAAACCGAAAGGGAGATATTTGACAACCTAATATTTAGGTACACCAAACCACACGAGAGTAGCAGAAATTTATTTTGGAACCATTCAAGGGAAAATTAATTCCAAAGCCTATTACCGATATAGAAAGTGATCTTTAAGATCAGATACCAATGATAGAGTTACTTTATTGGCTGTCAATGGCAATTTGGATTTTCACATTAAATTCAAAAGCTTCGCATGCTCTGCCGAGGTATGACAGATATTCGAATAAAGATTTTGATTTAGGATTCTCCATGTTTGGAATTTGTTTCAAAAATTATTCACACTTTAACTTACCACGAGTTGTGGCGGTCGCCTGCAATCAATCTCCACGGCTTTGACGCACTGAACAGCAGATGTAAAAGAATAAAATTACTTTTAGTAAAATTTATTTTGAAAATTTAAATTTATTTTTTAAGCAAAAAGTCACTCACACTGTAGGCCAAAAACGAACAGAGCGCAAATAATTCGAATTTCTGCATTATTTTTATTTTGAAAATATTTGAATCCCACAAAAATAACTGTTCACCGCCAGTTGAGTTGAGCAAATAACTTTAAAGTGGACACACGCTGTTGCTTTTATAGGTTAGGTGCCTAAATAATAAGTTTCTAATTAAAAAAAAAAATTATATAAAAAATTATTTTTTGTTGAAAACATAAATATTTTTCTAAACTAATTTTTAAATTTAAATGCTTTAATATTTTTTATTAATTTTTTTTTTTACATTTTAATAATTTTTTTTATGTTTTCTATTAAAAAAATTATTTTATTGTTTTATTTTTTATTGAAGCTAAGTAATAATTTTTTATTCCTACAATTTTTTTTAATTGTTTTTAAGAAATATTTTTTATTATTTAATTTTTTTTTTATTATTGTTCCAAAATCTAGCAACTCACTGCGCAAAGTTGTTGAAGACTGAATTCAAACGCGCGCTTTTGTTATAAATTTATACCAAAATCTAAAGAAAAAATAATTAGCACACAAATTGTAAAGCATTAACGCAACAACAACAATAAATAATTGACATACATACATACATATATGTATGGTAGATGAATATTAAACTAATTTTATAAAAACTTTCTGACACATTCTATGAAATTTTTTGTTGCTTCTTTGTTGCTGCTTTTACTATTTCTGTCTGGCCACTTAGCGACGCCGACCACGCATGACCAATGGCCAATATTGTTGAACCTGCAGCCTCAGCATACCTGCAACACCCAACGCAGAACGCTCCACTGACTGCACTGCGGAGAAGGTGGCAGCAGCGCTTTTGCTGCTTGTCGCATGCGTGCTGCTGTTTGCTGCAAGTGACAGCCGCTTGACTGCAGCATGTTGACGATTGGCGGCCATGCGCGAAGGTTAATTTTACTCATTCATACGTTGATATTCCAAAAGTCATATGTTAAGCTATGTATGTATGTATTTTTAAATGACAAACAGTAATTATTGTTAAATGAACTTGAAAAAACTGTTGCTCTTTTGCTGGCGATGATTTTTGGTATGTTTCAGATAAAAGTAAAATTTTTGGTTTTCCGCGGCAAATATTTAGAAAGCAACGAACGGTTTCAATGACGCGGTCGATTACCTGCCAATTATTCTAGCGTTTGTTTAGCAAATGTTAATAAGTATGTATGTAAGTAATTAATTATATAAGGGTGTAATCATAATAGTTCGTTATTGTTACAATTGATCGTTAGTAATTAGCTTATGGAAAAATACAAGCGAAAGTGTAAAAATCACAGCAAAGTGGGTCACAAATGTCGGTCATTGATTCATATATGCGAGCATATGTATTTACATTCTTCTTTATTGACGTAAACACCGCTTACGCGGTTATAGCCGAGTTTACAACAGCACGCCAGTCGTTCTTACTTTTCGCTGTTTGGCGCCAATTGGAGATTGCAAGTGTACTTAGCTGTAGGTACTTCTCCACCTGGTTTTTCCAATGGAGTCTCTCAGAGCTGGAGTTTTTCCATCCATTCGAAAGACATGACCTAGCCAATGTAGACGCTGCTTTTAATTCGCTGAACCTCGTTCCGTGTCGAACGGCTCGCAGAAGTCCTTCCCGATCCTGTCGGAGAAAAGAAGAAGAAGAAGATTAAGTTTGCGAGGATACCAAATTCAGACAGAGCAGCATAAAAACAACTCCTTTTCGTGCTGTCAAAAGCAACTTTGAAATCAACGAAGAGGGTGTGTATCGATATTCTTTTCACGGGTGTTTTCCAAGATTTGGCGTATGGTGATGATTTGGTCAGTTGTTGATTTTCCAGGCCTGAAGCCGCACTGATAAAGTCCACTCAGTTTATTGACGGTGGGCTTTAATCTTTCACACAATACACTCGATAGAACCTCATATGCGATGTTTAGGACACTTATCCCGCGGTAGTTGGCGCAGATTGTGGAATCTCCTTTTTTGTGCATTGGGCAGAGCACTCTTAAATTCCAATCGTCGGGCAATACTTTTGTCTAACTATGTATGTATATTCAACAAAGAAGCTGATACATGCTCCTTATCAGTTGTTCGGCGCCGTATTTGAAAAGCTCAGCCGTTAATCCATCGGACCCGCCACTTTAATGTTGTTCACACGGGTAATTGGTATTTGAACTTCTTCATGGTCATGCAATGGAACGTCTGCTCCGTCAATATATACACATACACAAAAATATTCGAATTTTTGACAATCACAAAAAAATTGGATAACATAGCAACCGCAAAGTGGTGAACTCCACATTCAGCTTCCACCAGAGAACGTATAAGTAGAGAGCGTACGTTCTATTACGTTCCATATTTCTCGTACGTTCTCTTCCCTTCATCCACTCAACCCAAGTCACATATACACAATTTCTCATTCATAATAAGACCCTGTTCTACGACACTTTATTTTTGACATATAGATGTCGCGCAAACACTTAAATTTGACAGCATAAACTGCGCTGCTGCCGCACTCATTTAATCAACAAGTCTGTCAATAAACTGTCAAATTACCTCAGTTTTTCTCTGTTGTGTTTTGGTTGTCGCCCCAATTTACATTGACGCGGCGCGTCGCGAAAAAGTGCAAAATTATTAACAATAATTGATACAAAATCGTGCTGCTAAGTTAATAAACAATTATATCGGTGTTGTCGCATATCTGGACACAAGCAAAGCATTATCTATATAATAAAACAGCTGTTTGGCTGCTTTCGGCTCGGGCCCGTATTAGCCAGCCTATCCTATTGGCTTTTGGTGCTAGTTCGTTCATTGATCTCCCCACTGACCACTCCGTATGTTATTGGTGCCAGGTGAGTGAATCATAACAGAATATATAAAGTGTTAATAAGTGAATTAAATAAATCTATGTACAATGCTTGCAAATGTATGAGTGTATGTATGTGAATGTTGATTGGAAGGATTCATTGTGACTAATTTATAAACTCAATTTCACTAATTTTAATTACAAATTTAGCTGTATGGTAATCCAATAAGAACGCTACTTGATTAGAGTGCTTTTGCTCGTCTTTCTTATTAGATTATTTTGTTAGTGTGTTCATTTTGTAAGACCGTCAAAAATGTTGCTTAATTTGCTAAATCTATGCAAAATTTGTTTAATTTATTAAAAAAAATCTAATTGTTGCTAGTTTTAAATCATTATTCCAGTGATATTCAACCATTAAATCTATTTTTCTGTTGTTTACACCAAATCACTAGGTGGTTGTACCCAGAGTTTTTATTGCAGCTGATAATAAAGCGTTTATAACTTGTTTGATTTATATCAGCAATTTGGGAAATCCTAAGCAGTTGTTAAGTAAGGTTTATCTTAATATCTTAACAAAGATAATATAATATTAACGCTGCACCCCCATCAGCATTACATGCATTACGCGCTGAAACCGTATAGTCACTTGAGCCCACGCGCCAGGGGTACAACGCACTTAATACTTATTGCACCAGCAACAAATGCAAGAATTTACATACAAAATCTTATGAAAAAAATACAAAGTCTTATGAAAGACTTCATCGGTCATCAGCCCACAATTGAACAGATTTTTGGGAAGTGGAGTCCGTTTGTGAAATTTCAAATATGTACAGACGAATATGGCTAAATCGACTTAGCTCGTCATGCTGATTCTTTATATGCAGTGAAATTTTCCAATACGGACACTCTTCATAACCGCATAGCTCCCATAACTGGACAAATTTCACAAACACAACGGTGGGTTATGAGGAATTTTACTGTACATACATACATATGTATGTATTTTAAAGGATATCCAATGTTTCCTTCTGGGTGTTACAAATTCATAGCAGATTTAATAACCCTGTTCAGGGTATTATAAAGCTCTAGGTGATCGAATTCTTCACGGCCAAATGGATTTCGTAAATAACATAATTTCACAAATTGTTAACATATGTATGTATGTATATTAGTGTATGTCAAGTTGTACAACAAGTAATTCATTGAGCATTAGCACGCAATTAATCACACTAACAATGCACTAATCATAATTGATGCGACAGCCAGTCAGTCAGATCCGTATGATCGGTCGTGGTCAAACGCAACGCACCAAATGAAGGGGTGTGATGCCGCCGCATCACAACAACAACACGAATACGGGCACATTGAGTAAATACCAAGTGGTTTTTGTTGTTGCAAGCTGTCACTTTGCATTCTGTGAATTGGATCGAATTAGTGCGGTATCGAGCGCATTTGACCGCAAAGGAAACTTTGCAGTTGCATTCTAAGCAATTAGAAATTGAAAAACTTTTACTCGAAATATGAAAAAAGGTTGATTGACAATTACTTGCTTGTGCGTATGCTTAAGCGTGTGCCTGTGTGTGTGTGTTTGTTCAACTCTGCTGTTGTTGACACCCTAACAAGATGCCTTTTTGATTGCCACAATGATGGCTTTTGATGATAATTTTTATTAAATTATTAAATTAACGCGGCAAACAGTTATGTGCAGTTAAAATCTTCTTGTGTGTTTATATATTTGTTTCTTTGAATGTGTGTAGTTTTGTAATTTCAACACTTGAATGCTTACAAATGACCAGTAATTAAAAACGCTTCAAATGCGTACAAACGATTAGACGTGGCTGGCAGAGCGAAGGGGTGAAAGGAGCCCAAAAAGTCGTCGCAACAACAACAAATAGGGTTAAATGCATGCTGCAGCACAACTACTGGCTTTAATGATAGTCACCAAGTGGCGCAGAGAGTTTGTAAGTGCATCGACTTCTATGTGGACACTGCGAGATTCACATACAAATTTACATGCAATAATATGTACATATGTACAGTTATGGACAATAAAATAGAATCAAAGGTGTTGCTTTGAAACAATATCATAATTTTTTTGAAATTTTTCATCTATGTAGTAACTTTTCGGCATAATAACAAAGGCAATAATATGTACTTTTAAAAAAGAGGAAAAGATAGCATTGTCGAGTTTTACAGTTAACTGTAATTTAAAAAGTGTAAATAGCGTGCCTCGTGCTTAGTGACAAAATAATAGAATCAATAGCGAAATAGTTTCGTAAATGAAAAATGTTGAATTGAAAAAGCGTAAAAAGTGGTTATATTAACTTAATTAGATCTGTGGAATGAATAATTGTATCAATTATGAATTTATTTAAAAAAATGGGTCGAGCAAAACATTGTTTAGAGGGGGAAAGATTGTGCGTCCAAAATTTGCAAGGAATGGGTCACGCGTAACGGCAAATTGCAAATATATGAAATATGTCTCAAATATTTGTGTTTGATGCCTTAAAATGTCTGAAAAAATAGCCCGATCACAAAAAAATGACTGCGCAAGTCGTTCGAAATATTGCATGATTGCCGATGCGCGTACCGTTAAAGGCCTCTGCAGCCATTCAATAAGAATTATTTGCAAAAATTTCTTCGAGAACAGTAAGAAGACGACTTGTGGAGAAAAATTGCTTTGGCACATGGTCCCGAAAGGTGCCAATGCTGAGAAAATGGCATAGATACAATCGTACTCAGTTTGCAAAACGACACATTAATTAGGGCGGAGCTGAAAATTAAGAAAAAATGGTTCGACATTTTATAGTCTCAATGCAAAATTAATATGATAGGAAATGATAGTTATGCATGAGTCCGACGTCCAAAAAACAAAGAAATGTGCGTCCGCTACACGACTAGGTCTTTCAAACGCTGTGGGGGCAATATATTGGTTTAGTATTGTTTCTCATATTGTGTTCCGGGACCTATATTTTGGATACAAGAAAACATAGACCGCTATAAATACGTTAAGGTTTTAGATAATCTCATATTCTCAAATGCTGACTGGAATTGGCTTTGCATTTTGGCAATTCCAACAAGAGAGCGACCCGAAACATATTTCGGGTCTTGCCAAAAAATGGTTTTCAGATCATGGTGCTAGCCTTATGGCTTGGCCAGAGTAATCAGCAGATCTGAATCTCATCAAAAACTTACGGAAAATTGTTAAGGAAAATATTGCACCCCTTAAACCGAAAAATAGAGCAGAATTCTGAGAGAAGGTCCAAAGGTCTGGTATTCTGTTCCACAGAACACTTTCGGTAGCCTAATTAGGTCTATGCTTAAAAGATGTGCATCGGTATTAGACGATTAAGAATGCACTACAATGTACTACCAATTTTTCTATTAGTTCCCTTAAAAAAATATTTTTTTTTTATTGAAAAAGTTTTTGATTCTATTTTTTTGTCCATCGAATTTTTGAAATATATTGTTTACCTTTGTTTTTGTAATATTTATGAATTCTTTTGTTCCAATATTTTTACTGCTACCAATAGCACTTGATATGAAGTACATAATAAAAATATAACTTAGTTGAATTTAAATCAAATTCATAATTTTTTTGAGAACGGAAAATTAGTACCACGGATGATTCTATTTTATTGTCCATAACTGTATGTGCATGTTTCTACATACATATTTCAAGTAAGAATTGCATTTGCTGCGTAAATAGTCACAACCTTCGAATTGTCTATTGCAACACCACTGGCACATTTTGCTTATACACGTACATATGTATGTTTGTATGTTCGTATGTATGTATATTTTTAAATGCATTTGTACAAGCGCTTAAAATTTGATTAGATTAAGTCTAGATGTGAGATCCGTTGCCAGTTAATTCGTGTTAATGTTGCGTGCCACAGCAACTTAGCGGTTAACAACTCGGAGAATTATGGCATTTTAATTAACAAATGTGCAACTGCACACGCAGGCATAAAAATGTAAAAAATAATTAATAGTATTAATAGTAATAAAGTAATACTCGTATTTAATTTGGTTGTTTTAAATGGAAAGAAAATAATTTCAGCAAAAAAAAAATTGTCAATTCCATGCCACGGTATCAGTAGATTCTCTTTGTTTACTGATTTTTATTTAGAAAGACTCCTGAAATTGAGCCTCGGATGGAGTTTTTCCACATAAGTTGTTGTTGTTGTAATGGGTACTTAATCCCGTTAGGATGGTAAGGATAAGATAAGTTCTCGACGTCAATCCAACGCATGACATACACATAAGTTAATTAGGTTCGGTTCAATGTCGGATCCTCAAGGCAGGGTTCGCACTTGGAAGACTAAATACAGTCCAGCGTCATATATGTATGTTCACAAAACACATTGAAGCCAATTCACAGCTGCTTAGACATTTTATTTTTATTCCCACTAGCTCAGCGGGTTTTCTGAAAGTTTCAGCTTTCAGATGTTTTGGGCTTGATCTCGTTAAGATAGGACAATCAAGAATCTCCGATCCATTCCCATTCTATTGATACCTTAGCTAAAGTGAAAAACGTAACCATAGAGAGAGATGCCAGATGTCCGTTCCCACGATAGTCGGGTCTACGTAACCGAAACGGAACCGGATTTTTATCCGGCCAAAGACATTCAACTCAGCCACTACAGCAGCAACAACAACAAGTGTCAGTTGTGTTTGGATGCAAAGAGGTGGTTGGAGACATGCGGGGACTCGTTTCATGCTGGACAGACAAGTAGAGGATATGTCGATGTCGATTCTGGATAAGTAGGAGTTTAACCTGCTACAGTTTGCAGAACGAAGCTGAGCAAGAGTCACTATCGATTCTCGCGGCAACTCGAGCACGTCGTCTGCAATGTATGGGAATTTGACTCCAAGTACGTCATTCATATAGGGAAGTCGGTGAAGTTGTTAATGGCTCAACTGTGAACGTCGGTCAGTGCGTATCTGAAGTTAGTTGCGTCCAAAGTTTGGTCGGCGTATTATCTTATGTCGACGACGTAGTTTAGGAAGGGCCTCTTGATGCTCCTGGCAGGCGGTTTCGATTCCGCTTGATTCCGCACATTTCAAAATCTTCCTTACCATCAATCCTGGCGTAGCCGCCGTTTGCGTCGGTTAACCGCTATTCAATGACGGCCTTATCTTTCTAACGCTTTATAGCGTAACCCGATCGTACTTCTACAACGCGAGGTAACGATTACCAAAACCGTCTGTTGGAAATATAATGGATTTACTTTTACTATATACATACATAAGTATGTGTAAGCCTCCGCCAACTCAATTTTAATGAACGCTCTAACCGCTTTTCGTACTCCTAAATTAACCGCAGCCAGCAAATTTGAACAATGCTTTTGGACAGACCAACCGACCAACCCACCAACCGCACGCCTGACGAGCCGACGGACCCACCAACGCCAAGCCAGCAACCTTCCTGTCGTACAATACCGTAATGGCTCGTTCGGTATCTGCGCTCATTACGCCGACGAAAGCAGCTATTCAGCTTGTAAATTTATCAGCGGCGCGTCTGCAATATTTGCGCTGTAAATAAATACTGCGAGTACACACCATAACGGCATTCTTCTTCTTGATTTTCCAATTTCCTCGCGATCACTGTGCGGCTTTATGTGGCATCATTATTATTATTTTCACCATTTTTGTTGTTGTTGTTTCATTTTTTTTTTAGATTCGGTTGTTGTTGTTGTGCGAGCGGCTTCTCGCTGAAGGTGCGTGAGATATGCATTATTTATCTTTGGAAATTCTTCCCATTGCTTTTGCTTTGGCTGCGCATTTTCTCTGTAATCTTTTGCGATCCGCTTTAACTATTTTAGCCAATTTTCGTATTTTCTCCACAATGATTAGCAGCAGCAGCCGCAATAACCAACATAAAAGCAACAAAATCGCATACCTATTGCGATTGAATCTATGCCGCGATCGGCATGCTGATGATTCGGCTTGCAGTGACTTCCTTGTGGTAGCCAATGGCGTTGAGAGTCGTGCTGTTTTCGGTGAAATTTTCACTGCTTTCGGGCATTAATGAACTGTGTGGTACCATGTCTGTGTCATATTGTGTGATGTTTAATAAAAAAGATTCGGCTATCATTTCTAAATATGGACAAATTTTGTGAGTTTTAGCGTTGCCATAATTTTAAAAACCCTAGATCCTATAAATGAGTTGAAACAAGTCTCGGCAGATCCATTATATTCACTTTGTATCTCTAAGTACCGATCACTGTGGTTTTATAAATGTGGTCGCTACCGAGGCAATAAATAACCCTCTGTTATTAACTCGGCTATAACCCTGTAAACGGTGTCTACGCCAGTAAAGAAGGTGAAGAATTAGTAGACTTTCTAACCATGCTGCTTCGTATTTTTCCGTATCAAATATTTACTTATTTAATATTTATTCCCGAACTTCGTTCACCCAACATTGAACCTCAGCTAACTGCTCCAAAATTTTATTCTCTATTGAGATGTTCTTCTTTCAAGAAACCGATTAGCTCTTTTCATCATTTCCATAAGTGCTGCATTATTTTTTCTAAACCCTTACTAAACCCCTAAGTTTACTCTACTCTTCGGTTCGGTATTAAAAATCATGTTCTGTGAAGAAGTCAAGTAATCTCAATATAAGTTTATACAATGGTCATAAATGACCTTCCAGTTTAGATTTACCCTTAAACAACTGCCGAAATACGAGAAAGCTTGTAGTATTCAGCACTATATATTAGGATCTTCTGTCTGAAGCGTTATTGAAACTCTTCTATTTATTACGATCTTTTACTCTAATCGTCATTATTTGCACCTCAGACATTTTGAAGTCCAAGTTTCTTCCCTATACTAGAGCGGGTCGACCTCTCCTTCGACTGCTTTATGAATTTCTGTCGATAGCGTTATGGGTGATTGTATCTGGGTTTCGTCTCAATACATACTCCAGCCAGCGCCATTTTATTTTTAGAGTTTCGTCCCAAAAGGGTGTTTCATTTGTGCGTGACCATAAGTCCGTGTTAAAAACGATGACCAACTAGAAAATGCTAATATATTAAAGGTTCCCTTTTTCTTTTAAAGCTCAAACACAGAAACTTCAAATATAATGCAGAATGTTTATTATAATTTGAAAGAACATTTTTTGGCATTAATTTTTGAAGATCATCTCTATCAAATGGTGGCCGCGACTACGTCTCCGGTGGTCTATCTGTTGAGTGCGGTTTTCGATAACTCGTTCAAGCATTTTGACGGGTAACTGGCGAATGACACGCGTGATGTTTTGCTCCAAGGCCTGAATCGAAGCGGGATTGTCTGCATAGACTTTAGAATTTATATATCCCCACAGGCTAAAGTCTAACGGTGTGATATCACACGATCATTGTGCTCAATCGACCGGCCCAAAACGTGAAATCATCTACTCACCAACGTATTCTCTCAATAAATCCAGTGATTGATGAAATATGTGGGAAGTGGCGCCGTCCAAATGTCGCCAAGATCACAAGCTACCATTTCAGGTATCCTAAGCTTTTGGTGCGTCACAATCGATGTGTGTGATCTAGCGTTGTCCTAATCGAACACTATTCCTCTCCTATTTGCCAAAACTGTCCTCTTCTGGTCGATTGCTTCCTTCGGTATTGGTTCAATTTAAGAGTTTGGCCGAAGAAACCCAGCTTTTAGTAGATAATTCACTACAAATCCCACCAAACACAGCAAAACCTTCCTGACCCTCAATTCTAGCTTGCACACCGTTTGGGCGATCGGCTCAACACCGATTCGACTATGAAGTCTTTTGAACGCCATATAGCGTAACCCCATCGATCGCATTTATACAGCGCTAGATACAGAGTACTAAAGTCATCTCGATGGAAAAATAATGTACCCTAATGGACCCTATATGTGTCTCAACGAATTCCTTTTTGTACTAGCTTATCGAAATCGACATTTCTGTTAGGTTCTTTGCAAGAATATTTTAGCATTCGAATAATAAATATCGAATACTCAACTTGATTTCTTTAGTATGCCGTAATTTATATCCTCCAACCGGAAAAAAATTTAGAATTCCCCTAGAATGAAAAAATATTTCTATTTGCTTTTGGATTTCCTAAAACATTTTATTTACTTTTATATTCGTTGTTTTTTTTATAAAAATACAAATGTATATTCAGTATTCATGTATATTTACCACTTCTTGTAACGGTTCACATGGTCACTTTTGCTTTCACCCATTCGATTAATGGAAATCTTTAAATGAAGCTAATTTAATGCTAATTAAACCCATTAAATCCAAAACCACTGCGATCGCAGACAAACAATTCTCGTGGGTAAAACTGAAGGAAAAACATAAAAACGAAGCATGGTCCCGTGCACACAAACACACACATACTACAGCAAATCAATATACCGGAAGTATGAGCCGCGCTCAACACAAGAGGCGATCGTCCGCGCGGCGATCGTTGTCCGATCTCATTAGGCAATGAGGGAAATTAATGCAGTCATTGAGCATAATTATGCTAGTAAACTGCATAAAATAATACAACCACAGCTGGTTAGCGCTACAATCGTACGTTTTTAAGGACACCTTCAGCCACTCGATCACCGCACCGATCGCTGACAGCGAATTTGTGTGAGAAAAGGGGAAAAATGTAAGGAATTGAGTGTAGTAGATTGGTGGCAAGCGTTCACTGGGCCATTCGTTGTGCACCACACGTACAGATGGATTGTTGATTTTGGGCCTACGAGTGCTTGCACCCATTGACACAACGGTAACGATCGTGGCGTGTAGCTACCAACGTCCACCGGGACTAAAAGAGCACGCCGGACAGGAGGCGCTCGCTACAATTGTCTGTCAATACTTTGATTATTTATACTTTGGAGTTGTGTGCGATCTGTGTGATTGTTGCAGATCCCTTTTCGTACGGGCGTTGGGGGCGCAACCGCAAAAACAAATCAGCAAAGTGAAAAAGCAATTTGCAGTTTTGCACTTTGGCCACTTTAACAAATAATAAGCAATTACACAGAAGAAATATGCCCCAAAATGATTTGTGCCACCACCAACAACAGCAACAATGTGGCAACTATAAAAAGTTTGCAGCATAAATATTGATCGCAGTGTGATCGTGGCGGCGCTATGTTCCGACATTTGAGCAGACGGCATCAACCTACGCTGATCCGCCACACCAGGCCAGCCAATCAAATGTGTTCAACCAAACTGACATCAGTCGAATTGATCCTGAACCCATTGCTACCCGTACTTGGGCCGAGCTTAAGCAATTTGCGGTACGAGTCTGGCACCTTGCAGCCATTATGGACATTATGCAGATAGGGTTCACGGGCCGGTCGCAAATTGAACCTGAACCTGTGTCTACGAGGCAGCCAACTTTCTGCCGCTGATGATGATGATTTTTTGCGGTTACTGTTATGTATATATGTGTGTTGGTCTGTATGTGTGCTGCTAAATTTGTACCTTAAGCTGTGCAAATTGTGATTTTGCGATTTGCACCTCATTGACGATTTGTATAATGTTCCTCTTTCACATTGGTTTTGTAGAAGTTTTCTTGTCCTTTTTTGTTTGCCTCGAGGAAACTACTCGGCAATTTGGAATTTATTTGTATTGCATTTTCGTTGCTATTTGCTTATGCAACATAAATTACTGCGCAGGCGCATATAATCAAAAATTCATTTAACATTTCAATACAATCGTACTTTGCTGCTTCTTCTCCGCTGCCCACTTAGTTGCCCAACTATTGTGGCTCTAAGCTGATATTTGAGACCAAAAAAAATGCAGCAATAAAAGATAAAACTTGTTAACACAAATGATCGCCACGAAGAATTGTATTTGCAAACAGACACTTTTATGTCGGGTGGTTTTTGAGCACACTGTACAAAATTTCGGATGGTACAGTTGAAGAATCTTCGGACTGACTCGAAAAACGCCCTACCTAATACATGTGAACTACTCTTCTTTCAGAGAAATCACACTTCCCACACATGTTTGAACTATGTGCTACTGACAGCGTTCGACTTCCTCAGTCCTCAGAGATTCGATCAACATATTTTCAAAATCTATTCCTACATATACAAAAAATTAAGGGTCAAATCAGCGCTTATTCTGATTAAAGAGGTACGCGTTCCTAAGACAGTCGTGTCTACGTGACTGGAATGGACCTGGATTTATTTTTATTCGGCCAGAGACTGTCAACTCCCAGCATTTCCCGTAAGTTTCTTCCGCTAAAACAACAACCGCTGTCTTGTGAAACTGTGAAATCCTACTAACACAAGCGCAATTGCGTTCTGAAAACTCTTGGAGCTTGAACTCCAAGACTACTCGAACTACTTTATTCGAATTCCGCATACCTGTACGAGACATTGTCCGTGTTGTGGACCAGTTCTCATCAAGCTTGATGGAAATATGGATGTCAAAAAAGAATCCACAACATTCAGGTGGACCAGGTCAAGACCATCCCACCGGCATTCATTTTCGTATACAGTTCGGCTCGCTCGTTTTGTGGGTCTGCTACAATATGTATGTAAATAATGAGTTTGACATAATCGGCCTACTGAGCGTACAGACCGCGCCACTTCCCATACATGGCATCAATCAATGGATTTGTTGAGAGAACACTTCGGTGAGCAGATAATTTCACTTTTTGGGCCGGTCGATATATAACCGGGGATATATAAAATCTAAAGTCTATGCGGACAATTCCGCTTCGATTCGGGTCTTCGAGCAAAACAACGCGTGTGTCTTTCTCCAGTTACCAGTCGAAATGCTCAAACGAGTCATCAAAAATTGGACTCAACAGATGGACTATTTGAGACGTAATCGTGGCCAACAGTTGAAAGAGGTATTCTTCAAAAAATAAACGCCGAAGAATGTTCTTTCGAATAATAATAAACATTCCCCATTAAATTTGAAATTTGTGTGCTTCTTCTTTAAAAAAGTAGGAAACTCAAAATGGATCACCCTTTATTACTGTATACTCTGACAAATCTGTCAGCTTTTTCGTTATCTTTCTGATCACGCTCTAAATGTAGAAATATTTCGGGATGCCTACTCTTCGTTCGATAAATACACGTCTCTTTCGCATTATATCCCAGAACCATGGGGTTCTATGAATAATATTAATAGGTTTGACGTCGAAACTTAAAAAATTAAAGCAACTTGTCTAACTTTTTTTTTCTTAAATTATTTAAGAAAAGTAATTCTCTCACTGTACACTTGCAATTCCATCATCTCCGGCTATTGCATGCTTGCCAAGCATTAATTCTTCAATTTGATGCAATTCCGCGGCCACAATCAGCCAACTGAAAAACTTGTTAATGTGCGAGAAATAATTTGTTTCGCCGCTAATTATAGTGTCACTCGGCCAACCCAGTGTGCTTGATCGCCACACATACACATACATGTATGCACCTAAAATTGTCTATTGTTGCAACAAAACACTCAACTGGCCACAGGTGCTCCTCTACTTGGTCCACTGTATTACATCCTTCGCCGCAATTGTTTTACACACGTAATTAAATGTTATGGCACAAGCCTGAGGTAAGATGCTCTTCATATCCGTATAAATATTGTTGACAAACAATTACTTTGACTTGGCTCGCTCGGCTGGCCAATTGCTTTGTGTCCAATTGATAAGTCTGTCGTCCGTGTATCCGAGTTGAGGACGTTCTTTTGTCGTGTATTTACGCCAATGCTTTCGTTAAAACAGCCATTACCCCATTAGCCGGTGGATAAAATTATTCATGCACACACACAAAGGTACGCCTGTATGAGCTTTTGAGCTTGTCTTTAAGCGTTTACTTGGAAATGTTGGAACTGGATTTACTACCAGACACTTTTATAGAAACTTTTTATTTTCTTGGCGCTTGCTCGTCAATGCCTTCGACTTCTAGCTAGCGCTGACGCTGCCGCTGTTCCTTCGACATTGGCTTGGCTTGGCTAGGCTTGAAGAATTAATGACAGGCATTCATTAGTGTCTTTTGAAAAGGGGCGTGTAATTTAATACCATGACCGGCATATAAGTATGAAATTTTAAATTGAAAATATAGAAATAAATGCTTTTATGTCGCTCGTTAATTTAACAACTTTTGACATTTGAAAAAAAAAAATTAAATAATAAAATAAATGAAAAAAATCTTCGTTTCAATTAATAAAACTATAAAAGAAACTTGTTTATGATGGGTTTAGAAAAGTTCGCTGCATTTATGTTTATTTTTTTATTTATTTTAACAACTTTATATAATAGTAATAACGTGTATGTGTCGTAATGTTGTAAAACAAATTAATTTTTATTAACTTTAGTTGTCTCATTTGCATACAAATATATTTATTTGCATATAATTATGGCATTGTCGGATAAAAAATGGGTCATTAGGTTTACAGCTTAAGTGTACAGGTTTATGTATATACCTACGTGTAAATAATACAAGTATATTCTCTGTCACAAACGTCATAAACACCAATTTGTTCGTTTCAGGGGTTAGGCCAGAGTTAAGTACTCAAAAGTGTCCTGAATTTGAAAATTTATGCTGGATCTAAGTAAAAAGGAATCTAATTTCTTTTCTTCACATTATTTTAAGCAAAAAAACGAATGGTGATTAATTTCGAGGTTTCCTACTTTAAAAACAAAAAACTTCAAATTTAATGGGGAATGTTTATTATCATTCGAAAGAACATTCTCTGGCATTTATTGTTTGAAGATTATCCCTTTGAAACGCTGGCCGCAGCCACGTCTCAGATAGTCCATCCGTTGAATCCAATTTTTGATGACTCGTTCGAGCATTTCGACTGTTAACTGGCTAAGAACACGCGTGATATTTTGCTCCAAGGCCTGAATCGAAGCGGGATAGTCCGCTTAGACTTTGGATTTTATCACACGATCTTGGCGACAAATCGACCGGCCCAAAACGGGAAGTTATCTGCTGACCAAAGTGTTCTCTCAACAAATCCACTGATTGATTCGATGTGTAGAAAGTAATGCCGTCTTATTGAAACCAAATGTCGCCGAGATCACGAGCTTCATTTTCAGGCATCAAATAGTCAATTATCATGGCGCGATAACAATCGCCATTGACAGTTACATTCTCACCGGCACCTTTTTTTTAAGAAATATGGACTGATGGCTCCACCGGCCCACAAACCATACCAAACCGTTGTTTTTTCTGGATGATATAGCAGCTCTTGAACGTTCTCAGTTCGACCTTCGTCCCAAATGCAGCAATTTTGCTTGTTTACATACCCATTGAGCCAGAAATGGGCCTTATCGTATCATTGAACAAAATTTGGCTCGCAAACGTCGGTTCTGCTTGGAACTTCTCAAGAGCCCACAGAGCAAAGCGAATCCACTCCCCACGGACTTCGTGTACACTCTCAGCTTCGGCTGCTATATTTTCTTCATTGCGTGGTCTATAGGGTCGAATATTATCCAAAAATTAATACTGGGTCTCAAGTTGGGTGTTGGTATTGAGAATAGTACGCCCACTAGGCCGATTGTGTTGACCATAAATTGAGCGAAACCCGCGAAATACATTTTTTTCTAAATATTCTATCATATTAACATTTTTTGGAACACTAGCCATAAAAATTTTTAAATTTACTGTAGTAGACCCCGCACAGGCTTTTCAAGGCAATGACTCATGTGAGATCCAGCCAAACCATACGATCAATGGCTATAATATCTGAAGATAAACGAAACACTAACTTTTTTTTCTGCACAAAATCATTATACTTCATTACTATTAAATATTCTTCTTCTGGCGAAATTGGCAAATTTTCGATTTTTTGCAGTTCTGGAATCTTTAAAATTGGTAATTGTGTGCCTTAAGTGTCTTATTATCAAAGAACTTCTCCTTCAGTACTTCTAATACCTTTTGCAAATCTATTTAAGCACCAAATAATTTCTTTCAAAGAAAAACATTGCAATTTTTAATTTAATTTAATTTAATACCTCACTATACGAAAGTTCACTTACAATTTCATAAATTACATGCCTGTATCTACTACACACATATTAGTAACCGAATACAATGTGGCCATCCAAGGGCTACGCATAATTTGACTAATGTCCATAATTTGTAATATCATTTTTCAAATTTAAACTCACACTGTGACGCAGCACGGAAGGCAGCCTGGCAGACTATGCTGCATACCCGATATAACTATAGACAGACATTTGCATGAGCGAAAAATATATATAATATGTATGTGTTTATCACATACCTAACTTCCTTTTTTTGGCCTCACTTTTATTGTAATGATGTGTATGTATGTATTTTAGATATTTTCCAAACTATCTCACAGTTCCTTTGCTTCTAATATTTGCATGAGCAAGTTTACTTTCCCAGAGTTTATCCGTCTGTCTTGGTAAAATGGTTGGGAAAAAAGAGCTTTTTTTAATTTCGATTGAAGTAGAAATGAAATATTTCAATAATGGTCTATTGTGCCCTCTCCTACACATATTGACCAAACGTCCAGCACTCTGAAAAATTCCATTAGCTTGCTGGGCGCGACTGAGGTGACGTGATCGCTGTTCACGAAAATGGAACCTAGGGCCTTGAGCCTGCACTATAAATTGCTGGGCAATCTAGAATCAGGTGATCTGGAGTTTCCTATTCTATGTCGTAAAACCGGCAGTTTTCGCAAGAGACTATGCCTATGTTGGACAAATTGCTTTCTGAGCCTCCAGTGCCCCGTATTGAGCGTAACAAGGAGATGGAATTTGTCTCGAGAAGTTGCTCATATCTTTAAACCCTCCCAGTAGTAGCTGCCTGCTGGCAGTATCGTTCCCTCCTCACTCTCTCCTTCGGGTGGAACAACTCCTTTATAGTGTGGGGTCTGACACCAAGGCACGGCTCTGGCTCCATCATCCAGGACGCTGCTGCAGGGCTCATTGTCGGCTACTTCTTTATGCTCCGAAACCTAGATTAGGTGTACATGGTTGCAAACTGATAGGCGGTTCAGCCTTCCTATTCGTTTCACCACTAAGTTTAGTGCCGCTTGATTATCGCTGAGTATAGCGATAAGCTGACTTATAGCAAAAGATTTTTTCTTGAAAAATGCTCGAGAAACGTCCCATTGGTATGTATAGTTTGGTATGCGATTCCACAATGCGTTCCAATGCTCCAATGCGTTCCGATGTTTCCCAACCGTCAGTGTGCCATTAGATAGTCCTGCCCCTCTGTAGTAGGTCGACAATTTTCCAACCTGTCAAAGAGGTTTTGCCTCACTCGCCACATATACTCGTATTATATGTAGTCCAAACCTTGCCCCTTCTGACTACTATGCAGTTCTATTGGGATGGAATCCACAAGCTGCCAGGCAGAGAATGTTGTACCTTATGACGGGCAATACTTTTTATAATACTTTTATATGTTTTTCTTAAAGAACGTTGAAATTTAAAACAAAAACCGCGAAACAAAGTTAAAGACCCAATTTACCTGATATCAGTGAACAAAGTTATAGAAGAATAAGCCAAAAATATTAGGCCTATTCCTTATTGAGAATAATTCTGAAGTTTGTCTTTCGTTCCTCGTTCCTCACCTTTTCACTTTTTAGGGAAACGTCACAACTTCATAGAAAGCTATCAATGTACTTTCGAAAATTGCTTAAACTGTTCAATCATTTTGCTGATCTTAAACATTGTACGATGTAATAACAAATCATCGATGCCCTTGGAACATAAATAAGAAACTTTCTGTTTGTGAGATTTTACAGGAGTTTACCGTAATTATATTTTGTTGGTAGAAGTCACAAATGCTCTAATGACTTGTTAGAATCTAGATCGCCAGCAAGTTCAAGGGATTCGATCCCACATTCCGTATAAAACCGACCAGTTTTGCATAAATTCAATTCCAATAATTGCTGTCGCTTATGGTCAGCTTTAACATTTGTCGGTATCTTTATCACATAGATCTACAAATGTGTCTAAATAATTAATTGTTCACTGTGTCTTAACTTTACTCATTTTCAGACTTAAGACTCATACTTGTAGTCCCTCCCAATCATATTCAAAGACATAAGCATTCCACAAACATATTAATTATAAATTGATCAAATCGATTGCGAAATGAATTTATCTCGTGGCAAATTCAAAAAAAAATACACAGAAGAAGACAAATGACAGACGAGAAACATTCGGCCAATTGACGGACTGACCTATGCGCATGCATACCTGTGACGATGGGATTGGCCAACCCACCGCCGCAGTCCACTAACATTAGAAACACGTAAAAATGAATTGCTGCTGCCACTTTGGTGCACTGCCCATGGCGTGTGTTGTCCGACGCCGAGATTCGCACAAAATAAATTTGCCAACACATGCAAAATGATGGGTCATTTGCAAAACGCAGCAGCGACAGCAGCATGCAACGCAGTGTTGCAACGAACATCTCTGCATGCAACAGCAATGCTGGCGCCAACACGAATTTAGTGGCAAATTAAAGTTGCTTGGTTGGCTAATGCTTGGAAAAGTTGTTTGTAAAGTTGCAAGCAAAGTTTTTCTACGCCAGCTGCGGATACTTCTGTCATTCTCAATTTCCGGTGATGGCAGCCGACAATTAAATTGGCAGTTAGCAATTAATAATTTTGCACTTGTCCGACGTACTTACAAACATACATGTTGTAGCTGTTTTTTTGTTTACTCGAGTATAAATAGCTTTGTGTAAGCATACAGTGGCGCATGCAAAAATTCGTACACTTTTGGGTTTTTGAGTTGTGGATCAATCTCATGTTTTTGGTTGGAAAACTTTTTCATTTGACAGAATATCTTTACGAAATTTGGCACAGATTAATGTCCAAGGCAATGCTACAATCTCTGAACATATTATCCAACTATATGCTACTATAGCATATAGCTACCATACAAACTGGCCAATCAAAATTTATTTCTTGTATGGAAAACTTTTTTATTTTACAAGATATCTTCTCGAAATTGGGCTTGAATTATTTTTCAATACAATGCTATAATCTGCGAAAAAAGTTTTCAAATCGGAGCAATATATAAAATGGCTGTCATACAAACTGACCGACCGCAAAAAATCCTTATATGGAAAAATTGTTTATTTGGCAAGATATCTTCACGAAAATTGGAACAGTTTATTACCTAAAGCAACGCTACCATCTCCGAACATATTTTTCAATTCGGACTACTATAGCATATAGCTACCATACAAACTGATCGATCAAAACTTTGTACTTGTATGGAAAACTTTTTTATTTGACAAGATATATTCTCCAAAATTAGCATGGACTACTATCCAAGACAGCTCTACAATATCCCAATAAATTGTTCAGATTGGATCGCTATAGCATATAGCTACCATACATACTGATCGATCAACATTTAGTTCTTGTATGTACATTTAGTTATTTTGCATGAATGACTGTCTAAAACCATGCTATAATATATGAATAAATTGTTCAGATCGGACCACTATAGCACATAGTTGTCATTCAAGTTGACGGGTAAAAATCAAGATAAAGATCTTCATAATAGATTTTATTTTATTATTAAGTACCTTAATAGTACCTATAGCAGCCTTAGTTAACGTTTTTTTTCGTTTGAATAAAATCTAAAGGATTTCTCATATCAAAAATCAATTTGAATACTTATCACACCCACTGTACCGTCACCACTCATGCACTGTAAAATAGTGATTTTCTTTTAAATGAAAGTCAATTGTTTGAGGGCGCAAGTACTTCCGATGTCAACGCCAATGTGCGCAATTGCAAATGTCACGAACGCTGCCAATTTGATTAGAAATTTTTCTTGCAACCGTAAAAGAGGCAAGTGTGAAGTGAACTGACAGCTAGCTATAAGTTTTATAGGCATTAATTGTTGCAAATAGCGGCAGTGATGATGGCATGAGCAATGCATATAAGATTTCTTTCATAAAAAGCATTAGCCAGATGTGAGGAGGTAGGGAGCCAATGTCTGTTGGCTAGATCGCTGCACAATCCCCATTATAATTCTGATTGCCATAGGGACTGTGCCAAAAGTATATGTATGTATGTATGTGTGCGTAAAACCAGCGGCCAGTTTGTGTAATTAACGCGACGACTAACTGTACGTAGCAGCAACAAAACCAATGAAAGCGTTCAGCACGCCGCGCTTTATCGCCACTCGTCGGCGGACCGGAAGTTGTCATTTGATTTTGCACGACTTAGCGTACGGCCGACTAATTGCTCTCAACAATTGTCATTTTCATTCATTAATTTCTGCGGCAGTCGTGTTCATTCATACATTTTTTCTTTATATGCATATGTGTGTGTGTAAAATATATGGCGAGTTTGTTTTGTGAGCGTGTAGTTCAAGCGTGTTAATTGAAGCAAATCATGCCTGGGTGATGCTGCTGTTGTGCTATCGACAACGACAACGACACAATCGAGAACGGCTTGCAGCGCAGCAAGATCTATAAAAATGTATTAATATTTATAAATATGATTCTTTTATGTATAATACTTGTATGTAACTGTTCATGAGCGGCCGCTCGCCTATTAAACGCTCGCTCATCCACAGACATAGTAGCTTTATTCATCATTTATGATTCCATGGAAATGTGATTTACGTATCGTCTTTCGATGTTGTTTTTGTTTTTGGCTTGCGACATTCAGCGGAAATATGCCAATTTGTAATATTTTATTATTAGCATTAACTTTTTTACATTTTTTTGCAACAAAAACAAACATGCCACGGATCTAGTATGCAAAATTTGTTGTTGTTGTTAAGTGTGCGCTGGCGATGTTTTTGTATATGTGCTTGTATGTGTATTTGCTATAAAAATAACGGTAAATATCATCATTAAACTTCTTGTTTTTGTTCTCTGCTAAACGAAAATGGCAAGAATTAATAAACCAAAAGCATAAAACTATTTTACTGTGTTACAATATCACGGGGGTCTTCTTCATTTGGTTTGCTGTTTTTGTTTTCTTTTTTGCCTTCTTATTGTTGATTGCAGCAATTAAACGCTTTTATGTGTCATTATCGATACAATATGTGCCACAGAAACAAGTTTTTAAATAGCACTAAGCTCGCGCCAAACAAGTCAAAGCTTCTGGTACAAAATATTCAATGAAAGTTACCTCATGATAATAATGATTAATGAACTTCTTCTTGGTCGGACAATGGAACATCCGCTCCATCGTCATCGATTGGTGTTATGTTTTCACCGCCATTCAGCAGGCTGGAGAAGTGTTCCCTCCATATTTTTAGTATGCTCGGGAATCAGTCCCTAGACCACATCTTCGGGGGTTCTACAAGAGTATGCTCCGGTCCTGAAACCTTCTGTTAGTTGCCGCACTTCTTGGTAGAGTTTTCGAGCATTACACCTGTCGGCCAAGCTCTTCGTACTAGCGCGTTTCGGCCTATCTCTTTTTTTGTCTGCAAATGCGTCTCGTTTTCCTCTTCAATTCTCGGATTCTATCCCATCCCGCACGTGTTGTGGTTGTGGTCTGTTTTCTCTCCACTGTGACCCGGTACTCCTCATCGTACCAGCTATTCTTTTGCATTTTCCGAAAACCAATAGTTTCATTTGCAGCAGGACGTAAGAAGCTTGAAATGCCGTCCCACAGTTCCCTTATACCGAGTTGTTGATGAGGATTCTAATAGAACAGGATTGCAAGTCGAGTAGAAAATCGATCGGCCTGACTATTGTGATTGCAGCTTCTCGACGTCGAAGCCTCCTTGTGTGTGTTGGCGTGCGTTTTTTGCTGCACAAAGGCGGGTGCGTATATTCGCTGCAAAAAGATAGTGGTCCGAGTCAATGCTAGGACCTCAGAGCTTACTCATGTCTAGAACACTGAAGACGTGTCTTCCGTCTATCATAACAAGATCGATTCGATTGGTAATTTTTGATCCGTAGCCGGCTTCATGAATTTTCCTTTGCTGGAATCTAGTACTGAAGATAACCATATTTCGGACACCGGTGCAATCGATCAGCCTCAACCCATTTGAGAATTTTTCATCATGAATGCTGAATTTACCGACCGTTATGCCAAAGATACCTTTTTTACCCAACCTGGCCTCCGTTGATCACCGGGGTGAATGCCAGGACTGAGTGACGGAGACTCTCCCACCAAGAATCTCTCAACGGATTTGCGCTCTTTATGTGGCTACCGCAATAAATTCCACAAGGACCAGTTTTTGCCCCGTCCGTCGCACATCTTACGAGGGGTGGAATGATTCTCACATTAGCTCGCCTTCAAAGGATGTTTTTGGCTACCCAGAGAATACTTGATCTAAGACTGGAAGTCGTGGATGGCGTTCAGAGAACTTTCCTCACTTGCGTGAACTTCTACACATGGCTACTTCTGGAACTGACTGGTAAATGGTTTTATTATTATCTTCATAGCTTATGTTTTTCACCAGCAAAATATACAGGAACAAATCACTTGATACCCGGTCTGAACTATAAGATGGATGAATAAAAGTACCTCGTAACATAGCTCCCGGAGCTTTTGGCAAGTCAATGAATGTTGTCCTGACACAATTCCTCTCCTGCAATATGGAATATTTTCTCTTCGCTGATATCCTGAATCAGTACTGAGTCAAGCGGTCACGCAACTGAAGTGTTTTTTATGAAATTTTATCTTTATAACGCCATATACATATGTAACATAAACAGATCACAGATACACAGGATACACAGATTGCTCCTATCTCTTATTGGAAAAATTATAGTGTTCTCCTTAATAGATCTTAAAGTAACCGCGAAGATGGGATCCCTGAACTCTTCGTATCTTATCTATAAATTTTTATAGGAAATCATTTGCTATTATAGTCATTAGAAAATCGTAAATATGTTTCTAAGTAGGTTTAACCGAAAATGCATTAAACTTTTGCAAATATTCAAAAATAAAAAAAAAAAATCCACAATCACCACTGCAATCGCCCCCGGCAGACGCAGCTGTCAACGAGTCTATATGTTTAAACGATCATTAACCAGCAAAATTTTGACACTAACAAAGCGACGAAATACACACGAGCGCGCAGCCAGTCCGTTAATATGCAAATATGAAGTTGATTTCGCCGTTTGCCGAGACGCGATTTGGGAAATCACTCCCTCACATCACTCGTGGCTTGTCAGTCAGCGCAGCTCCGCGAAGTGCAGCAAAACGTGGCCGCGCAGCAACGTGCTGACAGCGCTCAATTGCTGGTGAGTGACCAGCTACATTTAGATGTGTGTGCAAGTAGGAATTTTCGGCGCTAAATGCAGTGGTTGGCCGAGTGCACCCGCTCAGGCGAGCCTTGTATGGCGACACCACCGTCAAGGCAAAGCTGCCAAGCGGCGAATGTCGCAACAATTGTCAACTGTCAGTCAGCGCCAAACTGTTGCTATCATTCTTTTTTGTTTGCATTTTCTGTTGTTCTTGTTGCAGGCTGGCATTGTGTGGCACAGCGCTGAGGTCATTAAAATAACTCCATAATCGCCTTTTTGTGCTTAAGTTCAGTATTTTTTCCCGATGCTGCAACTTGGCGTTTGAAATTGGCGCTCCAACGTGGCGCGTTAACCCCATTTCCACAGACGTCTTTATGTGTGTATGCGTGTGTAGTAAGTGCATATTAGCGCACTAAAAATATTGCAATGCGAGTAAATTTGTAACTACACGCTCGTGGATGGACGCCTCGTGCCTTTTTTAGCTTGCGTTGCGTCGTCGTAAATTTTCTAATTTTCCACAAATTTCTTCCCTTTAGTGTCTCCTGGTGTAATAAAATCAATTAAGCCATTTTATGACACTCTAAATGCCACAAATCTCGCCGCTGTTGCTGCAACACACCGCTTCGTGGGTTTTCTGTGCAACGTTGTTGTTCTTGTTCTATGTTGTAAGTTGCTGTCGCGCATTGCCATTGAGGCCATTGTCTGCACGCACCAACACGTGTGTCCGCTCGGCTTTAAAGGGCGAGTAACAAATGTCTAAAACAAAAAAAAAACACCAAAAACAATACAACAACTAACATGTGTGAAATAGAAAAAACTGTGGTGAATTATTTCCCCATTTAAAAAATTCGTTTAAGGACTATAAAAAATTCAGTTCACAGTCCAGCTGCTGCAGTGGGTTAGTTTGGAAAATAAAGCGTTCGACTTAAAATTTTGTAATCTTTTTTATTTTCAGAATAACCGAAAAATTACCACAAATTAGGTTTTGAGTTTTCAAAACACACAACTTTTTGTTTTATTGTATGGATTTTTCTACACTTTTTTAATCAAATAATTATAGTCTATATGTTCCTGTCTGATTTTCTATTGGGTCATTTTTCGAAAAATTGTTCATAGATTTTCCTTTTTATAAAACAATTAAAGACGAATTGCGGTACTTTTTGACATAAAATGCATAGGGTGCAGTTTCTTCACATAATAAGATGAAACGCATACCATCTGATCAAATTTGACCCGGACTGACAAAAAAGCTACATTTTCACATAAGTTAATATATTTATTTATTTATTTTAATATGACTTCTAAATAAATTTAGACATACTAGAAAAAAAGGGACTGACTGGCCTTCGTCCCAAAAAAAGTTAATATAGCTCTTTATTAACGCCTTGAAAATAGGCTCCTGAGCAAATAAAATCATGCGAACTCTTAATCCAAATTTCATTCAGTAAATTTTGGTTATTTCGGTTTCGGCTCATTTTTGAAGCGCCATGCGCTAGATTTTCAACAGTTTCGTCGTCATTTTTATATACCCAATAAAAACGTGTTTGAATGTGGAGTCCTCAGCTCTTTTGGAACCTGTCGATGTCGTTTTTGCAAAATTAAATCTATTAAATCGATCCATAAGAGATGTTAAGATCCTCTGCCACCTATCTAATATCAAATATTGACACGCTTTATACCCAAAACATTACCCAAAATATTACCCACAACATTACCCAAAATATTACCCAAAACATTACCCAAAATATTACCCACAACATTACCCAAAACTTTAAATACAACATTAACCAAAATGTGTTGAATCAATCCATAAGATATGTTAAGATCCTCTACTAACTATCTAATGTCAACACGACGGTTTTAAAACACTATTTTTTAACCTTTTCAATCTTATCATCTGCTTCTTCACTGAATTCTTTGTGGTACTCGAATACTTGTTTCCTGATAAAGTAGATCTCCCAAAACACTTCTGCAACATTTTTAATAATTCCGTAGCTGTGATCCATTGCAAACGCAAAATTTCAAGAGAACTCGTTGTTATATATTTTCCCATTGTTAAAATCGCAGGACAAACTTTTGGCGTCGTCAGCAAAAACTTCACTTGAACGGTAAAAAGGTTGTACCAATCCAGAAATAACATTTTTATCGATTCGGTTTGCGCCCGCAGCTTTAATGGACAAGTCCGGGTCATTTTTGATCAGATATTTGAATTAAAATCCATCTAAGGGTCGCTCTTAGAAACTTTGATAATTTTTGGCATATTAAGCAGTTTCTTAATTCAGTTAATTAGCTAATTGTCTGCATTAAAACGAATAGAGAAGCTTTATTAATTGACTCTATTAAAGAACTATGCAAAATGTCTGTCATTCTTTTAATGAAAGTAGAAACCAAAACAATTCTAACCTGGAAACCGAAAGCATAGTTTTAGGCGCTCAGAACAGCACCTTAATTAAGTCAATTAACAAATTGTCTACATGTGAACATATACCAAAAATTTGCTAATTGACTAAATTATAACCCGAATACTATCAAAATTTGTATAAATTATACAATAAGAGTATACATTTCTACATAGTACAGAACGCGAAAACTTGTATTTTTTAAGAAAGCAATTAAACCGCTAATCGTGCAATTGTGTACTCAATTAAAGCACAATACAAAACTATTACACATTAGTGCTTATCTAACTACTTTAATTATAATTGAAAAAATACCTATATTTTTTTGCTTTAAATGAGCAAAATATGAAAAAATATTTTTTACTGCTTCTTTGCTTCCATCTGCCCCACTGTCCCCAACCGAGCGCATTTGTTTTAACCACAGCCTCACAACAGCGCTAGAGCTGAGGTTTTATCGCTTTAGCAAGCTTTACGATCTTCCTCTTTGCTGTTTTAAGTGTCTACGCTGGGTCGACCGCACGTCGCTTTAGATCGACGCGGTTATATTGCGGCGCGCTCTGGCAATCGGTCGATCGTCATGCGGAATGCTTGCTCTTTTTTCACTTTGTTCATTTATTTTAATTTTATTATTTTTTGGTTTGATGTTAGAACCACCTTTAAAGCCATGTGCTAAGTCGGCTACGTCTGCTCCTTGCGTCGCGGCATTCCGCGCCGTCATCTGACGCGCAAATTTTCGCTATTGTTTCGCGTTTCATACGCCCAAATTTTAATGGCGCGAGCAAGCAGCAAAGCGGTCGGTGAATTATATTTTAGTTTATTTTTATACCCTGAACAGATGGTCGATTTAGTCATGTCTATCTGCTTTCCATTTGTATAAACGCGCACTTGTCTCAATTTTGGAGGTACCGTGCTGAAATTTTGCACACGTACTTCTCTCTACATGAAGCTCCTCATTTGCTGAAACCGTCAATGTCGGACAACTATAGCTTATAGTTGTGATACAAAGAGACCTTTGTAACTCAAGTCCTGATATGGAAAACTTTTAAGTTTGACAAAATATCTTAACAAAATTTGGCATACATTAACTTCAAGTGCATCGCTATAATCTCTGAACAAATTGTTGAGATCGGATCACTATAACATATAGCTGTCATACAAACCGACTGATCTAAATTTGGTTATCGCATGGAAAACTTTTATATTTAATAAGATATCTATACGAAATTTTGGGTAGATTAATATTAAAGGCAACGATACGCGCTCCGAAAAAATTGTTCAAATCGGACCACTATAGCATATAGCTGCCATACAAACTGAGCAATCCAAATTTACTTCTTGTATGGGAAACTTTTTTATTTGTGAAGGGTATTATGGCTTCGGTGCAACCAAAGTTAATATTATTTCTTGTTTTCTTTTGTTGTTGTTTTGGTTTGGTCGCCACAGTTAATGTGTGCAATTATCGCCATAATTAAATGTGTTTAATGATTAAATGTGGCGCACTTTCAGGCGGCGCATGCCGTCACTTAAAATTTAAACATTAAAAATTGTTTTAGATGCAGATCTAAATATATATTTTTGTCGTTCTAAGCAATATTTTTAGTTTATTGTTAAAAATTTTAGAGAAAATTCAGGAAATTTCGCTCAAAGTTTGCAAACAAATTTTTAATTAACCCAAAGCGAACTCAAAATATGTGTATGAACATGTATATGTATATGTAAGTATATTTAATTAACTAAAATCCTATTTTACCGTTGCAACGCTTCCAAAGGGCCAATTGGCGTCCACTATAGTTACTACTACTTATTTAAAGCGCCAACAACACTATCCCCTCAATATCCTGATTATCCTCTTAAGCGCGTGTTGTATTTGTGCTTTTGGCAACACTTGTCTACTACTGGTTGCTGCTGGTGCTGCTGCTGACCAAAGGACACATCACAGCAGTAGCTACTACTTACCTTACCGCCGAGAAAAGCCAATAAATGGGATTAACTGACTGGATATGGCCGTTAGCCTGTTGATTGTGTGCGGCTTGTCTCTGCTATTGCTTTATCACACACACACACTCATGCCGCGCTATCAACGCTGCTCACACTCGAAAATCTACTCAACTGATAAGGCCAAGACACAGCTATGTGGCTCACTCGCACTTGAAGGCTCAAAGTCAAATTGCTGCCTCAAGCGAAGCCTTACTCTTTTTCTATGCGCTCACCAACTCACATACACACTCATACATCGTTATGCGAAAAGTGACTCAATCAACCGTTCAACACTCGAGCCACACACACACTGTCTTCTAACGCTAGTCGGCAGGTTTTCCTTCATTCAATCGCCTGCAAGCCATCAGCTGACCACCGGGCTGTCGCTCGGCTTGCTCTATCGCTACTCGTGTGTGTTAGAGTTTTATCATCCCTACCAGCATGTTTTGACTTTGCAATTGCAATTGAAGACGCTGCAGAGTTGCAGTGGCCACATTGTGAGCCCACAATTGCTTGCTGGCTTAAGTCACAAACACACACGAGCATTTCGCTCATTTCTTTACTTGTGTGTGTGTGCGCGCAATCCCTAGACTCAGCGCTGAGCCTCACACACACACTCCCAAGCCCTGAGCTGCCGCAGCAATAGTCACAGGCAGCGCACTTAGCTGTAGCCAGCTCAGAGCCTCGAGTCGCGCGCCACTCAAATTCAGTCCGGTTTTGAAATTGTCGCTGAGCGCAACGTTTGAAGCCAAACCAATTCTCGCGTGTGTGTTTGTGTGAAAGGTTTCTTCCAGCAAACGTCAAGTTCCTAAGTCTTTGACTAAGTAGCTCTGAACGCTCGCAGCAGCAGTCCAGTGTAAGCGTGTATTTTATGAGAAAAACTACAAGTCAGCTTTTGATGCGCTAAAACGGTGTTTTTTGTGTTGCTGATAACTTTTGTGTAGCCGTCGGGTTTTTGTCGTTTGCGAATTTTCGTGTCCGCTGTGTGAAAGATTTTTGATAAAAATTAAGTGCAAAAATAAGTTGATAAAATAGAAATTTTCTGATTGCTGTAAAGCTTAATAAAACTACTAAATTTTGCTAAGTCCGCAAATTCAGGCAAATAGTAAGTGAGACTTTAAAATAATTTATGCAAAGATTTTGCCATATTACTTGTATTATAATGAATATTGAATTTGAAACAAAAAATAGTCTTAAGTTTCTATAAGATTTATATTTTAATGTTTCCTTGAGCAAATTTACGTGAGAAGTTATATCAAACAAAGAAATGAACACAATTTCTGTTTGATATTCCAAAAACTGAAATTCTAGTGCGCATATACCTGTATAGGCAGACGGCACTTAACTTCTCGAATCTTAGCCAATTCTACCCAAAAATTTTAAAGGCGAGCAATGTAACCAAAGGGATTGCTGGGTCGAAATTTGGTACAGCAAGAGTCGAAGTCTGTGACACAAAGGTTCATTAGTTTATGAAGTATCGATTTTAAAGCAGTATAAATGTAGAATGGGCACATACATTTTGACACAAAATACCCGGAAATTGTAAGTAAAACGCAAAACATTTTATTATCCATCAATATTTACTTTGCCGCCTTCGAAATAATCCCCATCATCAGAGGTAATTCATTGCGTTTTTGGCTTTAAATTCAGGGTCAATCGTGGCTCGATGCATTATCATCGTGTAAAATCCATAAACATTTCTTCCATATTTCCCACCGTTTTCGACAGATGTTCTCACGCAAACGTTTCAATACGGCCAAATAGAACTCCTTATTGACTGCCTATCCCTACGGAACAAATTCATGATGCGCCAAACCACGAATATCGAAAAAACAATATGCATCACCTCGATTTTCGAGCGGCTTTAGCGTATTTTTTTTTTAGTTTCAGCTCGTTTTTCCCTCCTTTCCGATGATTTTCGACTTGTTTGCATGTAAAGCTCATAAACCCATGTTTCATCATTCATCATTCAGTTTTATTCCCAAAATATCCACCAATGTCGAGCTCTTTTGCCATCACTCTAACACTTTCCTTACGGTTTTCAAGATTTTCGATTTTTTTTAATATTTGAAGCTTCGTACCACTCGTAGGCTTGTGTTTTTGATAAAACTGAATCATCGTAAGCTTTTTCCAACATTCGCAATGATTCCGCACACGAAATACACAAATTCTAAACCCTAAAATAAACCGTGTAATACATAAGACGCCACTAAAGAAATCAGCATAAAATATAATGCGGCTCTGGCATCGCCTCTACTGTTCATTTCCTGATTCCTACTATTGTATATATCCTGACAAACCTAAATTATATTGATTGAGTTTATAGCGGAACAAAAAGTCTGACGGATTCAAAGATATCCTCGATAAACAAGCTAGCTGTAGCTGCCTACCTATTTATTCCAGAATATTGCAGCAAACCGTTACCAAATAGTGAATATATTTTTAGAGAAATTAAGAGCGAGTATTTTCCCGATAATATGTACTCGTGGTTCCGGAATGCATAAAATCGAGTCAATACTCCCTTTAGGCCCCATATAGAGAACTTCCGATTGACTTTATAACATATATATTGTTGAAATGTTCATGAAATTCAGCGAAAATATTTTCCGATAATAGCATCCGTAGGTCCAAAATGGATCAAACCGACTCAATACTTCGTTTAAGCCCCATATGCCAAATATAGAGAACTTTAGATTGACATATATAACATAACTTATCTTAATGAAACTCAGGGGCTTTTTCTGTTGTTAATATGTTTTGGTGTCAAAATCAAGATCAATACTAGTGATTGATTTCGATAAGTCTCCCGTAAGAATTGCTTTGATTAGGATACCATTCATATTCTTCTGATTCAGATAAGTCATTTACAGTCAGCTCTCCTATAGTCTCGAGGTTTTTCCACCGAAAAAACGTCTAAACAAAAACTTTCACGGATTCTTATGATCTGAAAAAATAGAATATACAATTTTAGTGGAAGAAAATAATGCCTTAAAAAATGCATTACAATATAACAGATCTCAAAAAATAGCTGCCTATCTGCATTCACGACAGAACTGTGGGGAAAATCGATGGAATAAGAAACAGCGACGACAACAACAACGAAATTCAGAATCAGAACTGCAGGAAGAAAAGTGACTTCCAATTCGTTTCTTCTATTATTTAGCTGTCACCAGTTCGAAACTAGATCTTTTGCAAATGAATTTTTCCCAGTATTTGACCAAAGTAGAGAGGTCCATAAAATTTCTGCAGAATTTTTTTTTATACATTTACAGAGCCACCTAATCGGTTGTTACACCATTTTTATATTATAGCTATCATCTCCCTCTCGGCAGAATTTTATCTCTCAATTTTCTCCGTGTCCAAAGTCCCACTTATTGGCAGCACATTAGCATTCGGCCTACTCATTTGCCTAGTTATTGAGCTTAACTCAAGTAGTCGCATATACATATACTCTTAACTTAATCATGACTAAATTAATTACCCTTAAAACAAAGCTTAATTGATCCTGTAAAACAAAATTAATTGATAATGCCAAATGAGCCTTTAAACGAATATCATAGGGATAGCTTACTCTTACTCTCGTTAATTTAATAACCCCATCTTAACTAGTAAATATTGCAAGCTTATGCGCTGTCAAATGCTTCCGTCTGCCCAGAAGACTTCGCTCATGGCTCGTATCTTATTCGGCATTTCACCGTTTGGACAACTGTCCAATGACTTCATTCGTCTTTAGTGAGCGCTGTTCCCACAGTTCCGGCAGTTCACTCAATAATTATGCAAATGATGTGTCCACAAGCGGCGAAAAATAGAACAACAACAACACACAAACAAAATGCATGAATGAAGAAGTAAATAAAATAAAAGTCGGCGGAAAATGCAAAAACGGCAGCGAACGAGCAGGATAAGCAAAGCAACTGTGCCAAACCAGCGCAGACAGACTGACCGCCACTGCAGCCCGGCAGCTTGAAGACGGTAGGCAGAAGTTGATAGTGCTGAGCAGCGACGGTCGGCATGCATACATGTGTTTGTGTATGAGTGCATATGTGTATTTACGTATACATATGTTTATAGATATATGTCCTGGTAATAAAGATCGCCAACGCGAGATTAAAAGAGTGTACAACAAAATGTGATGTTGCATACAACAATGTATGACTTAATGTGCGCATGTGGAGGAAAGCAATAAAAGTATACGCCGAGTATATGTTTTTTTTTTATAAAAATTTGATAAAGTTGGAAAGAAAAAATGAAAATGGCTTTCTTCACAAATATAAAAATTCCGTCAAGGACTGGTTTTTGATCGAGTAGTTTGTATGACAGCTATATGCTATAGTTGTCCGATCTGAACAATTTCTTCGTAGATTGTACCGCTATCTTAGGTAATAGTCCATGTCAAATTTCACATACATAGCTCGTCAAATAAAAAGGTTTTCCCTACAAAGACAAGATTTTGATTGTTCAGTTTGTATGGGAGCTATATTTTATAGCGGTCTGACAACGGTGCTTCCGACAAAAGAGCAGCTTCTTGAAGAGAAATTGAGGTATACAAAATCTCAGTGGGACTATTTCGCGTATATATTTCGCGGACGACAACAACTCAGCTCATCGCGATCTCCGACGTTTCCTACGGGGTTTTGCAAACTTCGTGGGTGCAATATACCTTTTTTAGAGTATAAAAACGGAGAAAAAGTAGCCGAAGAATTTCAACAAGTGTAGAAAATGCACCAACAACAACAATAGCATATTTATATATTTAAAGAATATATATTTATACACTTATGTACATATATAAATATTAACGAACTCTTAGAGCTACAAATCATAGCTGAAATGTTGCAAAAATAACAACAACAACAAAGAAATACATTAAAAAATTATTTGAAATTATGAATGTGGCAACCCAATACTGCCACCGCGACGCAACTGATCAATTGGTGTGTGAGGCAAGTCCAGGTGGGTGGAATTAACAACACATTTGTGCACAGTGCTTATTGTTGTTGTACATATATATATTTTTTTTGTACACTCCGACTTCTTTAATGAAGCACACGCATTTTCATAGTTGTTGTAAATATTTTGCTAGTCTGTCAGAATTTTCTAACAGCTCATTCTTGCAGCCAACTGAGGCAGGTAAAGGAATGCAACATGTTGTTGTAACTTACATTTTTTTGTCTTTTTTCTTGCCGCTCCATTACTGTTGTCAGAGTTTGTTTCGCAAGAATTCAACACTAACAACAACAACAATAACATCAAGCAAGTGGCAAGCGAAACTGGAGTGTTGCACAAGCTCCTCATCAACAACATGACTCCATACAAAGGCAGCAATTTCATTCGGAATGCACAACACGCCTCCCAAGCGCTGCGTCACTCGGCTCCTCACCCCTGTCCTCAGCTGTTAGTCAGTTCTTGTGCGATTCTTTTTTCTTCTTTCTTTGTTGTTTTCACGCTGCCATCTGCCTGTTCGCTGCACTATTCGCAGATCAGTGCAAATTTGTCTGCGCTTAGTTTGTGTTGTTTCGCTGATTTCTTTCGGCCCTTCTTCCCGGTTCTTCCTGCGTCGGTCATCTGCTCGCGGCTGCCAGCACTTTGCGTGCCTTCCTTTAATTCCATTTGCTTGCACTGCAAACAAATATATGTTTTACTGTAGTGTTTGTTGTTATTGCTATTGTTGTTGTGCAAATAACGCGTGGTTGTACAATGCAAATAAAATTTGCAACAAACATTTATTTAACAAGTCAGCAGCAACAAGGAAGCTACAAAATGTTGCCTCCGACCGCTTCTCCGCCTGCTCTTTTGTTGTTGTTGCTTCCACCAGTTTGTTCTCTCCATTTCCTGCATTTTTTAAGGCTCTTGTTGTTGTTGTGTTATATGGTAAATTGTTTGTCAGCTTTACACCTACATACATTATTGTTGTTTGTATAATATTGGCAACACCGGCAGGGCATATTTTTCTCAAAGAAGCGCTTTGTTTTTATTCGGTAAAGTTCCAAGTGAATATTCTGCCACGATTATGTAATATATAGAAACAGTTATGCGTTATGGTAAACGGTTCTTGGATCATTGTTAACCTCTACAAAAGATATACTGATTCAACGCAAATATGTCTAAATTCAGAGATTAGATTGTTCTTAACGATCGGCGATACATTTTGCAATTTTGGATTCCCGTAGCCGATTTCCAAAAGGTCTTACAAATAAAGAAATCTGGCGATGAGGCAGACTTTTCTACTTAAAATTATCTCAAATGCAAATAAATTGTTGTGAGAATACAAAAAAGTTTCCTACAAGAACTTGATTCCAATCGTTCAGTAGCTTTATGCTATTGTGCTCCGATCTCAACAATTTCTTCGTAGATTGGATTATTAGGTGATAAGCTAAGCCGAATTTCGTGAGAATATATCGTCAAATGAAAAAGCGACTTTTGTTTTGTCTCTTCGATCCCCACGGACCGTCAATTTCAGTAAGGGTAAGATGAAATGACACGGAGCCCAATCTGGTGGTTGATCGATGGTATTCATTGCGTTTTATGCTCGTCTTTTTCTGTCCAATCCGATGATTGTTGACTTATTTGCATGTCGAACTCATAAACCCATGTCTCATCGGCAGTTATAATCATCATGAATGTGGGATCGGAATACGCACGATCAAATGACACCTGTTTACAGTACTCCTTTTGAAAAAAAAATGCAGCTTTATTGGCAGGAGTCGAGCAAAAAGGACTTGCGAGAGATGTCGAGCTCTCTGGACATCTCTCTAACGCTTGTCTGTCGATTTCAAGCACCATATACTTCGTAGCAAACGTAATATATCCTGTTCAGGTTATGTCTAAGTCAGTATCCTTTATTTATGATGATAGTTTGTTTGATGATAGTTTTCATTGATAAATTCATCTGGAAACCCTATTTTCTTGAATTCTTTCTAGAGTGGTAACCCAAGTACTTACTGTAAACGGCTTAACTTATCAGTCAATCATACTTCTCAAGCAAAATTCCCACAATTTCATTTTTGAATGCCGGGAACTCAAGCATTTTTTAACTGATCTTCTTATAAAATATAATAGAGTAAGCTTCCCATCAGTATTAAAACTTAACTTTATGTTAGGAGGTGGTTGTTCTTCCATCCTTTGGTAACATCTTCTGAGGACCTTCCATGCGGAAATTTCAATACCGAAGCGCATTCTTCTCATCAAAGTACATATTTTTCACTGTAATAAAATAATATTTGAAAGCAATATCAATGTTGCTTGAAACCCGTGTACCTTTTGTTGAGAGTTGCCTATATGATTTCAAACAAAAACAGGGTTAATCATTATCTATCCTTTGTGGTATTTGACCTCACTATATTAGCGAAGCATTCATCATGAATGCGATTTTTTCGAAAATCGTTAGGCACAATTTTAATATTATGATAAGTATAGTTAGGTTAATCTGGTAGGCCACTGACCATAGACCAGTTTTGGTCCTTTGGATGTTGGAGATGGAGTTCAAGAGGAGTACTTATCTTGTAGGATGCCTGCGCTTGACGTGAACTTTAACAGGCTCTGTGGCCCTACTATCGATCCTCCTCCAGTGTATCATACCGTGGGGACCCCAGATGATTGGGATTTGACACGAAAGGACGGCTCACTTACAGTGTTTGTTTATCGACAGTTGGACACCTTATCTGATCCATCATCTAAAAATCTGACAGCTATGGTAACGCTTGGAGAATTCAATGACTACTCTCACTATACTCTGTGTATACTCAGAATGAAAGAGTGTTGATCCATTTAGGAACCTTTGTACACTGGAGATACTATAAAAATCTTTGGTTTCCATGTACACCTCCATCATACGACCAATATCTGCTATATTATTATACACAAAGACCTCTCAATAATGTCAGTTATGTTTCACCTTCTCAGTTTTTTTTTATCGTTTACGCATTCATGAATTTTAAACGCACTCTTCTATCCACTGTCCGGGAAATTCCACGCAGTCTGGCATACTTAATAACCTCCCTCAGTTCAATGTCCTACTTCTTTGTGTATGCATGCACGCATTCGCAGATATCGGCAGGAGTCGGTGAAAGTAGAATTGGAAAAAAGTCTCACTTTTCAAAGTGACAACAAAATTTTACAGCAATATATCATTATATACATGCATGTATATAAGTATGTATATGAAGCCTGCATATATTAATATACATGCATATGCCCATAAAAACTTATCAGTTGAGCATCATTAAAGAATCGTTATAAAAAGTCTCGCGTTGACACAATATTTATGCGTTTTACATATGATAATATTGCATATAAGTGGTCATATGTATGTGTACGAGCATGTATGTATGTATGGCTCTCTTTAAGGCTACTGCACAGCAATATTATACCCGCGATTTTCAGCGTTTTTTATTGTCAGCGCAGCAGCAACTGATAAGCGTGTTCCTTCAGCGTGTAGAGTGAACGCCTCGAGTGTTCATGTTTTCTCAGCTACCAATTGTTTTTTTCGAATTTGTTATACACTCACATGTATTTTTAGTTTCGTACTCAAAAAATACTACTCTTATCAGCAAATATGGTAACTGTAAAATTTTTAATAGCAGAATATATAAAAAAAAATATAAAAGCATTCAGTGGAAAGTAAAATGTTCGTTATAAATAAATATGAAATAAATATTTATTAAAAACGCTGATAATGTGGCGATTCACGAGAATCACTCGAGCTTTTGAAGCAAAACACTCAACGAAAACTTCAAATTCATTGAGTAATAAATTTAGAACCTTTTCTATCTTGATTTCTTTGTAGTTAGGCGGTAAACGCATTTTATTTATTAAAATGTATTTTTCGCTGTTTTTGTAAACACAAAAAGGAATGTGAAGAATATTCATTATTGATATATCGGTGATAATTGTTTGTCGCGAGCAAGTGTTTTCCATTGGCACAAAGTATTCAAAGAGGCTCGAGAACGCGTTGTCGACGAACCACATTCAGGACAGCCATCAACATAAACTGCAGATCGAAGCGTCAATAAAATAAAGGAATTGGCGGTTGAGAATTAAAATTAACTGCCAGAAATCTTACTGACATCGTTGGCATATCGGAAACACATTTTTAAAGATCATTGGGCCTAAGAAAAGTGAAAACACGATTGGTTCCAAAATCACTCAATACTTTCGAAAAAGAACGACGCGTTGACGTTTGTGAAACATTGCTTTCCGACTATCAGGATTTCATGAAACGTTTTATTACTGGCAATGGAAAGAGATCAATCGGTCGAATATAGTGGCAAAGGTGAACCAAAGACGAAATAACCACGTCAAAGCAGGTCAAAAATCAAGGTTATGTTGACAATTTTCTTCGAAGTGAGTGTAATACGTCGTTTGCGCATAGCCATTTGTAAAAAGAGCAAAAACTATTGCACGGCTTTCAATTAGCTGAAGTTTGGCAGCCCTAGTATTTTCCAAAAATAATTTAATTTTTTTTCTTACCAGCAAGCCACTTATCTCAATTCCATAGAAATCAATATTCCAATTGATTTCCGAAAATAAAAAAATATCCAAAGACAACTGTTATAATATGATATTATACTCTTCCAATCGCCAAAACCAAGAACTCCTCCTTTGTACAAACATATATTCACATATTTGTATATGAAAGAAAAAACGTTCAGAATTTCTTCAAATCCTCTGCTTTTCTTCAACTCGACCAACGTTGTTGTTGCTACACTCGCCTGCAACGAAACTCATGTTCAAGTTATTAAGATAATTAATGATGCAGACACCACGCAATAATGTCCACCACCACCGCCAAGCCAAGACAACAACAACAGCACCAGCAACACTAACCGAATATATGTAGATTTGTTGTTATGTTGCCGAGAGCATTGATCAACCGATCACTTTTGGTTGGTCAGTTGGCTGCTTCGCAAGCTGCAGCATCTGGACTCGCGAGATGCGCCTTTGTAGTAACGGCCACAGCCAGCTGGCTATCGACGATGTCGAACTTGCGATCACTACGCGATCAGCAGAGCACATTTTTCTTTTTACATTTGTTTCGCTGCTGCTGCAATATCACGTCTTCATGCTGCCAGTGTAGCGGCAAAAAAATGCCATGTTGCGGCTGCGTCTGCTGATCGGCGTTGGCGAATTGTGCAGGTCGCCACTATGATCGCAGTTAGCTTGTTCTACACGCTGTCTTTTGCGTGTAGCTACATTTATACATAAATAAATATGTTTTTTATTGCAAACTTTTTTCTTGTGACGAAATAAAAATGCATTTTTTTGCAAGCCCACAATTTGCGCAGAAAAAGCTTTCAACGATCATATAATATGTAATGCGTCGTCATGTGTTATCCGCGACGATCAATCACTTTGTTACGATCGAAATGAAGCGTTGCAGGCGTTGTTGCACAGGCTTTCCTCTGTCAGTAGTTTTCAGAACGAGTTTCAGTGTGAGCACTGCAAGCCAGTCCTCCTCCGTTGTACGCCAGCTAGCTAGGTGATCGTGCGCACGCGCACCTTGCTCGTCGCCAAAAGTGATCGCGCGCTGATGAAGATGCTACAATAGATATACTCGTTGGGTATCGCTGCATAGTTACAAGTGCTGCACAGGGTCGATCATCTCGGTGCTGATCATGATAATCATGCGGCGATCATATTTTGTGATCGCAAGTCGCACGCTTCATATAATTTTAGCAATTTTTCCCCACTTTTTTTCGCTCGATTTGATTTGATTTCTGCGCAGTTCACGAAGCGTAGCTTAGTGTAAGGCAGACGAGCTTGTTCACTTAAGTCAAATCGTTTGAAAATTAACTTGTTCGACTTATCGTGGAGAGTTGATTGATAGCAGTGCAAATAGTGTCTGAAGTTTGGTTGCAGTTTGCGGGACGTTGGCATTTTCCAAAGTGTGCTTAGAACTAGTTAGTCGGGCGCCACTTGTTAGTCTCAATTTTATGCGTTATATTTTATGTAAAACATTTATTTTTTATTTACATTTTTGTTTATGAAATTATTGACTCATTTTTATTATTTATAGTTCCGTGAATTGGAAACCTCGTTTAGTCGTTTAGATTCATCATGCTTATACATATATAATCGATTCCATCATATTCCGAAGTTCATACACAATGTAATATTTAGACGTATGTACATATGTTTGTATGTTTCTTTGTGAATAGTAAAATAATCGAACTATTTTTTGTTGAAAATTGTTTCTTATAATGCTTATCAATTCTGGCCGTTTAAAAACAAAAGTGATATTTACATTCCTTAATCAATAATGAAATAAATTATAAAATATAAATATGTACAGATCTGCAAACTTGTATGTATAATCTTTTTTATATTCCCATTAAATATTATATAAGCAGTAAATGTAAAAACAAAACAAATTTTTAAAAATGTAAAGGCTTTTAAAGAGCACAGACCTAGCGTGAAAAAAAACGCTTTTCATATTTCGATAGATTACACCATTAAAAATAACATTCTCCAGTTTTAATTCAATATCTCAAATCATTTTTGAATTACAGCCTTATAAAATAAGAAGCTCAGTTCAAGAACTTACAACAATATTTTTAAAAACATAATTTTCTCAAAACTACATTTTTCACATTTGTTTGAGTGATTACTCGGAGAAAATATTCCGATCACTATCAAATTTTTCTACAAAATCTGATAATTTGCCTTGCCAATTATGAATAAAGTAATAAAAGTCTGGCTTGAAACCGATTTTAGACCTATAGTCTCCAAGGTAAAGTTGTTCAGAACGCTCCGTAGAATATTTCCCGCTCTAATCAGTGTACCAATGCAGCACCTTATATTTTAGATAGCATGCAATTAAAAAATATTCTAAAGAATTGTTTAAAAATTGTATTGTGTGCTCTTCAAATATGTATAAATACGAGGATTGCCGTTACTTTGGGATTACAGAACAAAATCGCTTTATTGTTTTTCAAAATATTTTCCATTAAGATCTATCTTCCTTCCTTACATTCACATTTTCTTCGTCATTAGAAATATTTTAAAGGCATAATTAAACGGATCTAAATCAGGCGAATATGGTGGTCGGCGAAAAACTCACTTGCATTATCGTTGTCCAAGAGTTGTCGGCTCATAATGCCGGCCTATTTTTACGAACAGTTTTGCGCAAACGAAGCATAACACTCAAAATAGTATCCCTAGTTGACAGTTTGGCCGGTTGGAAGGAATTCGAAGTGCACCACACATCGATAATCGAGAAAAACATAACCTTGATTTTTGACCTGCTTTGACGTCCCCTTTGCCATGATATTCGGCCGATTGATCGTCTTTTTCCAAATCGTAAGCATAAATCAAAGCTTTGTTTTATAGACGTTAACGTCATGCTGTTTTTGAATTCTTCGAACCAAATGTGCTTTCTGATTTTTCAAAATGGGTTTCAATGATCCTTCCGATATTTAAACGATACCAGTATGATCTCTGACTGTTAATCGTCGGTTGTCATTTACCAATTCTTTTATTTTATTAAAGTGTTGATCATCAGCGTATACAAAACACTAATTATTATTTTGATGTGATATTTGGCACAGATATACTACCCAGAAAACAAATTTCGACAAATGGGTTCTCGAGCGATATTTAAAAGAAAAAGTCTTACTATTTTTTACCCACAGTATTATATACTTAGCTGTCCCTTAGTCATAGACAGTTTTGGTTTCAATTATTCCGACACCCACTATCGGTTGGTGTTATCACTAACACTTAGTATTCACTATTCAATGTTATGAAATTTTCATTTTCTTGATTTTTATGTTTATTGAGAAGCAAATACATATGTATATATGTACACATATATCACTTCATCTGCTGTTCTGTAGCTTTATTTGAGCTTAAACTGCCTATCAAGCATGTGATCATTACACACAAGTGTTTATAAATATATTTTATTGAAATATAAATACTTAATAAATAAAGTAAATAAACGTATAATTACAATATATAATATATTTCATATATGTATGTATATCAGCATTTTGTTTAAATAATTTATAAATACTTAAGGCTTATCATTTTTGAAATGTTGATTTCAATTGGAAGCGGTTTATATTTTTTTGCAAAATCCCAGTCATAAATAACAAACATAATTCTTATATATCTGTATGTATGTATATATTATTTTATTGTTGCCATATACAGTCTGATATCGCTGCATGAACAAAAGGATGCCCGTTAATTGCAAAGCAGATTTTTTTTGGATTCAAAGTAAATTTTAAATAAACATACATACTATATATATATATTGAAGATATTTTATTCGGGTTTTTCTGACAATTAATGTCTTTAATAATAAATTTTAATATTAATAATTATAAATTTTTAATTTTTGTTGATAACAATCCTTCGCCTGATTCCGTTTCAAATTTTTGACAGACAAAAATATATTTTACTTTCAAAAGTAATAAATTATGATAATATAAACATATTTACTGATAAATTTATAAATTATAAAAACTTTTTGCATTAAAGACTTCTTTCTTATTCTTATTAAGTTCTTTACGGCAGGTATTATTTTCTGTTGTAAAAGCCAATATCACTCTCCATTCCCCACTTTAATTTTTCAAAAAAACCCAAAACCACACACACATTTCTCTAATACTCATATTAATCCACAACCTAGCAACGCTTACCTGCCACAAACATCCTTTATTTTTTCTCCATATCTCTTTCTTCTAATACACGTCTAAATGTTATACCATAAATTGACCGAGAACCACATGCTGCTAAGCCAAACAAATGCCAGCTCATCAATAAACTTTAAACTAACCAATTTCACTGCAACAACAAACACTATTAATAAGTAACTGTAAATACGAGCTTGTTATATGCTTAAACTGAGCAGTCAAACATCCATCCACCCTTTACCTCCCGAGATGAATGACAGGTACATAAAGGACAGTTTACATGAATGGGTTAAGAGCGACAACATGAAGACATCGCTGTGAACAAGCAGCAAGAGCTACACACTGACTACCGTGTACTCTTGTATGTTTCCTTGTGTGGCAGCTTCGATGACCATTGACAAATTAAAGTTTGAAAGTAATTGGGCAACAAATGGACGAGTAGCTATTTTATAACGAGATGTTTTTGGAGTGGGTGCCAAATGCCGTTTGAGATTTCAATAGTTTCGTAAGATTAGATTTTTGGATTTGATTGCTGAAGTCAGAGTTGCCAAGTGGGGGGAAATTGTTACAAATCTTGAGAAAAAGTTTGTGTGGAAAATCTTGAACATAATCTTTTGTGGCAAGTTCTAGTGAAGGTTTTTGACTGGTTGTATTTGTAAAGTAATCTTGAAAGTCAGAAAGCGTAATATCTACTAATTCCGCAGGCAATAGCTAGATTCTCGGTAATTCGGTTAACATCACCTGGGTACCCCGTCATTTGAGAATGGACGGAAATGACAAGGCAGGTGAACTGACCGCTCAGGGGCAAACAAAGTTCCCCTAAGCTGCCCAGGCCATTTAGCTTCTTTAAGGATTGTTTTAGGCAATGGACCCTAGAGGATCAAGAGATGATCACCTCAGGTCTTGGAACACAAACAACTCAGGGCATACCACAAATTTACTTTTGGGTAGTGTTGATGGTGGACAAACCAAATGGAGATTAGATTTAGGAGAATCAATGAGCATTTACCCTTAGGATCCCACCTTCAGAAAATAAGAATATGGAGTCGGCGAAATGCAGAGTAGCCGCAGAGGATGATGAGACGCTGGAACAATATCCATCCGAATACCGAGCCTTCAGCCGTATAAGGCGTTACAATTCCACGGCTCTCAATGCTCCGACTTAAAAATTTGTTTTTTTACGAAATCCACTGAGTTTCTGGATAAGATTTCATATCGGTATCACCCAGAGTACAGTGGGCCTAATTGCGCCTCCCTTTCTACCATCTAATCAATCAACTGACTCAACTGAAAATATTAATTGTAGTCGAGAGCAATTTCGAAATTTTCTTTTTCAAGAAAAACTCTTTAGAAGACAGTAACTCAAAAAATATTTGAAATATTTCAAAAAAGGACAGAAATTTTAGACATTCTAAATCTCATTTCAATCCGAAAATTTAAATATTTCCAGCTACTTCGCAGTTAATCCCAACTTAATTCAGAAAGTGCTTCTTTAAGCGTCTGCCAAAACAATTTATTCCAGTTGAAGTGGCAACTCTGCTCACCAAATGCACCTACATATACATATGTATGTATGTGTGATCGGATATACGCAACTCTACCACCGATTTAATTAATTTACCTTTACTTGTATTACAAATACCTTTGCAACGGCATGAAATAAGAGTGACAGCTACTCGAAAGGGGTGTATTTGCCAATTACCAAACCTCAAACGCACACACACACCAATACACATGCACATCAACATTTTTATGGTCAAAATCGCAACCTGGTTGTTAGGTATGCCTTCAATAAATTAGACTATTACAATTGCTCGTAATCCAAGTGGTGCCTAGATGAAATTTTTGAGTGTCAAATAAATGAAGTAGCAGTTTTTAGGTGATTTTTATCTGACATTTGGCATACAACGCAATAAAGCACCACAAAAAGAAACAGATTTACTATTTATTAACATAACTGGGTGCAAGCACTTAGAGATGCTGCTACATGAAATACAGTTAAGTGGTGGTCCATAAAAATGTAGTTGGCCATTTGCATACACACAAACATATTTACATTGCTGAATAGCGGGCTGCTGTGTGTGGCACCTTCATAAGGCAGCAAGAAGACAAATTGTACAACTCCTTAACCCCGTCGCATTTGTTGCACCCGAGCATTTGATGCTCCATGAGTCAACAAGCCAACGTGGAATGTAGCAATAGACCATAATGCTTACATATTTAGTTACTTAAGGTACAACAATAACAAAAGTGGTTGCTAAACTACTGTAATAAAGACTCAAAGCGACAGTGACAAGTTTCGCCATACAAAATTAACTTGCAACAGAAGTTAAAAACAAAATATAAAAAAATGTAAAAACACATAAATATGAAAACAAAAGCAAAAAGCATTGTGAAGACATTAAAACAAAAATTTCGAAAATATTTTAAGTGTTTTCCCTGCGCCAAACTGAATTAGAACTAAAGCATCCATTAAAGCGAGCATCACTTTAAATTCGGCAGTAAAACCGAAAATTAACACAACAAAAAAGCGAATAACACAAGTAATTACAACAATTACGTTTGAGGCCGTAAGTGCCCGTCGCTCCACTTTGCGCAGTTTCCTCTTACACTTGCTCGCGTCAGCTCAGCTTCGCTGGCTCAATAAGACATCATCGCAGCTTCTTAAGCAACTCATTTTCAGCTTGTTACCGATTTTTTCGCTTGAAGCCGCATCATAAAAAAATTATTATAGTTCTATGAATGTTATTTTTTTGTGCTGTTCCTTTTCATTCATTCTAACCATTATTGTTCACCAAAATAGGTGTAAAGAACTCGTGAAGGCACTCTTGTTGATTGTTAGCCATCAGAAAATGTTTGCACGGGTATGCTGTGCCTAAACTTAGGCTCATGTACAGTATTGTAGTAAATAATAAGTACATTAGAAATATTTTTCCAAACTCATAAGGGAATGAACAGGAATTCGAACGAAAAATAGTGTCAACACATCAGCCTCCTATCAGCATTAAAAGGAGTTGAGTATTTTAGGGGAATGTGCATAAAGTCCGACGAAAAAGATTGTTAGAACTCACCGTTAGGAGAATTAAAAAAGGAAATATACGATTGCTTAATTCTAAATTTTAAACCTTGACATATCCTAGCTTACCTCCTTTTCTTTATTTTTTCAATATCGGTTTTTGCCCCTAAATAAGTCAATATCGGAATATTTTTCTGTGATAAACAAGTTCACTTTGATGACTTCCGCTTATTCTGCCATTCAATCTGAACTGTCAGAATAAAGTGCTTGTATGGAAAACCTTTTCATTTTCGAAGATATTTTCAAGAAATTTGGCATGGATTATTTCCTAAGGCAACGGTGTCATCTCCGCAAAAATTGTTCAGATCGGACCACTGTAACATATAGCTGCCATACAAACTGACCTATCAAAATCTAGTTAGGGATCCTTTAAGATATAAAAAATGTAGCAGAAGTTATTGTTGTTTCTTTCTAATATTATTTTCAGTCAAACCCCCAGTTTTTGTTCTTCTAACTTCCTTTATACATATATGACCCTTAAAACACCATATCTGCAGCGAATCAATTTGTATTTTGCAGCAATCACTCAAGTATCTCTTTGAACTACCACCAAGCTTTGCTTAGTGTTCTTAATATTTTACACATAACTGTATTTGCAGAAATGTGAACTTAGTGTGGGAACCTACGGTTATATGCTTATGTATTTATGTATTATCTTAAAGTGTTAATGTGCTATAGAATTGCTGTTAAGTATTGGCGTAATGCTTGAACTAATTCTGGGTTTTACTCGAATAACTTCATAAAAGGCAAATTCGTGATTGCTTTTCACACATTGTTAAGGCAGAAAAAATTTTATAAAAGAGGTTATAATTTAGTTATTAAGTCAAGTGGATGCTTGGTCTAAGGAAAATTAAATTTTCTACTTATACAGAAGATTATAAAGTGTCTAAAAAGTTCTTTTCGTTTGAAAAAAAAAAATTGTTTTGAAAAAATTCGATTTCGATATTGAAAATAGGAGACATCGTAAGCATTATATCGATTTTTATGGTATTTTAACTTTTCGAACCCGTTTTTTGAGGTACGATTTGCCGTTTGCTGCACTATATATTTAAATTTTTCTTCAAAGTAAGCCTTCGTATCTACGATTTTCTCGTCAGTATTGCTTAATTTCTTATCAGAGTACATTCGCATGCGGTCTGAGCAGAGCCTGTGGCTTGATCTAGAGAATATATTGCATGCGCAAGCAATTAGAAGTCAAATTCTTTCAATTTTTACACCGTTTTCATTGATTTATAACACGTTGAGTCAGTTTATTGTGAGTTCGTGTGGTCCCACGTGGCACAAAGTTTTCGAAATATTCAAATTTTTATGGACGTTATGTCTAAAAAGTTCCTTTACTATCTTTAGAGTATCAGCTGTCCCAACCAACTTCATTTTGCAGAACTGTTTGGCGGTAGTAACCTCTCTTAGAAGGGTACTGGGCTCATCGCCTTCGAAACTCTTAAGATCTTACAAAATTTTGGAACGAATAATAAAGCACCTATTGAGTATTTTATAAACGAATCACGATTTTTGGAACAATTTTATTTCTTTTCTTTTGGCCATTCATATTTTTTATTAACTAAAAATATACCTACTTCCATGAAGTAATCTCTTTAGTGTCCTCTCACCAATCGCATTTTAACAAATAAAGCTTCTAGCGCCATACTATTGTCTTAACTCAGTACTATATCATATTTACAACGATCTGATTGGATACATATCAACTACATACATAGATAAATATGTATGTATACCACTAATAGCTCGGCCAATCACAGGCGTTTGCGCAATAAGCTCTCAATGACAGCGCTCGGCGAATTGTTGTCTAGTAAATAGAGTGAGCGGTGACATGAAGCGGTTCAAACAAGTGTCAAACAAACTGAGATGTATATATATACTTATGTATATATGTATGTACATATATGTATATGTATATATTGCTAATAAAACTATCATTAAAAACAAACTTAACTGCATTGTTATTGCAATAATTGCCTTTGTACTAGAGCGGCAACTAACAAGTGCATATCTTACCGTAATTTGTTTGTATGTGTGTGAGTATATGATAATAACATTTATTAAACACCAACTATGGGCGCCATTTGATTAATAATCCGCGGAAAAGCGGCTAAAATTGATTTACATACAAGTTGGATAGAAAAAAAAACGAGATTGAAAAAAATAGATAATTAAGTTCTTCCAGTTTTTAATTTTTTTTTAGTATTGCAATTAAATATGAAAATACGAAAAAACATTAACTTCGGCTGCACTACAGCTATAATACCCTTCACATGTGATTAGTCAATTTGGCCACATCTGGGCTGTAGGGCGACTGTGGAAGCGTTGGGATGCCGGCCTTGGTTAGGTAGCTGTTCACAAGAAAGGCGGTGTGAGCCGGGGCGTTATCGTGGTGCAACTTCCAATCGGCTGCAATGTCTCGTCGGACCCGATTGACCCTTCATTTGAGTCTCTTGGGGACTTCCACGTAAAACTTGGCGTTGACGGTTTGTCCAGGAGGAACAAATTCATGGACGCACGTTCCGAAGTAGCGGTGGAAGAAAATCAATCCTATTACTTTTCGGACAAACCCTGTATATGCAGCATTTATAATCACCTCTTCAGATCTTCGCTAAATTCTGTACACTAGGTTTTGACATCATACCTTTGGGATTGAATACCAAGCCTCCTCAAATCCTGCCTATAAATCATCACATTTTTTTAATTTATTCCTTGCTATTTTAGTCTTGACATCATTCCCATCCTATATTCTAAGATTTTCATTGTCGTGCCAATGCTTTACTACTTTTACGGTGTGCTTCAGATCATTGACTTGCATAAATATCCAGTTTATGGGCATGGATTTGAATATTTTATTTTATTTTTCAGTATATCCAAATACTGAAACCGGTCCATTTTACCATTTTTTCGAACAATTGGCCCGACGATATGCCATGAAACCAGACCATGATACTTTCTTCGCCGAGCTTAATGTTTTTTTTGGTATACCTAGGGCTAAGGGCGTAACTGTGGATGACGTTCAAATGTTTTACCATCTGTACCTATCGTATTTATCTTGGTTTCGTCGCCCCAATCACATTCCTCCAAAATTGTGCTGTTTTGTGTCTGTAGGCCTTTGCAAATGCCAGTCGAATTTTGTTGTGGCGTTTTAACAGTGGTGGTTTCTTCCTGTTAATTCCTCCCAAAAGTTGCGCCTCGTTGAGTCATCTTTCCACAAGCTTTCTGAACACGACCACATCATATTCGTCATTAACTTCAATCATAATTTCTTTTTTTAAACATTTTTGTCTTCTAAATAATTTCATACATTTTTCGACGAACTAAATTGCTAGATTTTATTAAAATATTATCAAATGTAGATTGTGAAAACATCCCATCCTTGTGTCTCTTCTCCTCTTTCCGGCTTTGTGTCCTTTAATATTAACTTTAGTTTTACAAATTATTCATCTTAGTTATCATCCGTATTTTATCAAATTTAATTTCCTGCTTTTCACCACACTGGCCACAACACACCCACATATTCGCATATGTCAGCGGAAATTAGTTAAAATATTCATTGAATAACTTCTTGTTAAGCTGATTGACTATTGATTTTTATTTTGTTTTCAAATCCGTGCAAACTATTATCCTGCTTCCAATAAGCAATTTCGAAATTTATACATGTTTGTATGAGTGTACACATGTGCTTTGAATTTATAATTAAATTTAGTTTCAACTACATACACACTTTTCTTAATCCTTTTTGCAGCTATAAACAACAAGCAAACACAAAGTGGCATAACTGAAACAGTTTTGGCAGCGTAAAAGTTGAAGGATGTGTTGTGAAACATCCGCTGTCGATAAACGAAACTGATGTGGAAGGTAAGTGATAGACATATAAATATTCGGCATTTTTCGGACATAAAGTGTATGTTTAAATATACATTTTAGGTATCGATATAGTATAGAGAATAGGGCTTTGAAACAGTACATATCACCTCAGAAGCAAATATTTTTCGAAATATAAATGAGAGATGTTTAGTCTGATTGTCAGATTTCTCGGCTGCTTTGCGAAGCTTCACACCAGACTCTTAATGCCCGAAAGTTAGGAAGCTTTTTCGTGCCAGAAATTCACTCGAGGTTTCAACAATGTTTACTGAAAGTATAATTCAATTATTCAAAATCTTAAAAAGGAAGTGTGGTTAAAAATTAATACTTGCTTGACCTAGAAAAAATCGGTCAAATTTAATGTAATGTAAGGCAATATGCTTTTGGCGTAGAATTAGTTTTCAACTCTGTTGATTTGGGATTAATTATGGACCCTAAGTTTAATTCTAGTCTTAATATTGATAATATAGCCTTGAAAACTAAAGGTATTATCAGTTTTTTTAACGTTGATCTAAAGAATTTAGAGATCCGTATTTTACTAAAACACCTTTAACAACTTTGGTTAGATCTATATTGGAATGTGGGTGCTGTTGTACGGAACTCTAGTTACCACATCCATCTGACAAACTAGAGTCGGTACTAAAAACAATTTTTACTTTTCGCCTTAGGGCATTTCCGATGGGATTCTAATTTAAGGCTTCCTACAGTAGTCGTTTAAAACTTATAAATCTACATACACTTACGGCTCGTAAGGTAATAATTGGTATTATGTTCTTAGTAAAACTCCTGAATAAAACAGTTAGCGGTTCTTTGCTCCTGCCTGACTTTAAATTTAATATCCCAGTTCGCTTTTCAAGACAGTTTAGACTCTTACTGATAAAATATTCTGATTCCGAACCTCGAGTCGGTTGGAGTCAACCAATATAAACAGTGTAATCGTGATAAAAAATGCAATTTGGCGTAAAACCGCTGCAATAATTCGGCATAGTAGAGCCCTGCGGGCGGGTTGCCCTTCTCCAGGTAGTAGACATAGATCACATCCAAAAAATAGTGTTCATCACCCAAATCTACTGTTTCGACTGTTCCTATATTTCTGTATGTACCAGAGAATTCATTCCCGTCGAAGGTCACAAAACGACGTAGAAGCTTATTCGGAATGCTCTTAAACAGCATCAAAGGCTATTGCGAACTAGTCTCCCGCTTGCAGTCTAGAGTAACCTAACAGGGTCGACAGCTCTCGCATGCCCAAGATTTCACGCAAAACATAACCCACGTTAGAATGCGGACGATCAACTAATTTTGGACAAAGGATAATAATCAGCATCCAAGCGCTCCTTGAGACTGTTTTTGTAACTGTCTATGAGAATGTACTACGCGATATTAAATTTCTTGCGATGGCGCCATCGACGAAGGGGCTGAGCGTAAGTAGTGGCCGCACCTTACACTGCTTTTCTTCTTCTTTATTGGCGTAGACACGCGGTTATAGCCGAGTTTCCAACAGCGCCCCAGTCGTTTTTCCTTTTCGATGTTTGACACCAAGTTGATATACCAAGTATAGTCAGGTCCTTCTCTTTTCTTCCTTAGAGATCTTCTTGTGCTTCTCCCGGCGGCTTCTGCGTCGAATGCTCTCAGAGCTGTAGTGTTTTCATCCATTCGAACGACATGACCTTGCCAGCGTAACCGCTGTCTCTTAAATCGCTGAACTATGTCAACACTACCTTTAGAAGATTGAATAAAGCTACTAATTTTTTAAAATCTTTGTAATAGCACGAATAATTTTGGTCAATATGATGAGTTTATTAAATATCTAGGTCTCACTCCACTGAGATTACTCATCTAGTAGGCCTAACCTTACCATTAGAAAAATTCATACAAGTGGAGCATATAAAAATTTCCTCCGCAGGGTATTCCTCTCTATTCCACACAACACTAGTGGGCCTATCACTCACTTACATCTATTTTCTAAGTAATTTCACCAAAAACTGTTTGCAAAAAAAGTATCAGTCAGCATTTTGCAATTGGTGTTGGTGGAATCTTCTGCACACGTCCACCGCCTATCAGCTGTAGACCAATAAAGCGAAATAACCGCGGCTTGTGAGCGGCTCGATGCACCTCTATGGTTCCAAAGGCAAGTGGGTAAACGCGGAAAACCGTGCACCATAGACACAGGCAGACGGACAGACAGCAAATAAAAACTCGCTCGTCACCGGCAAACTAGATCGCAGCGCAGCGATAGAGGCGTGTCTCTGGCGTTCGCTGCACAACACTGTATTGCACTGCCAGCAACTGGCATAAAAAAGTCAAAGCCGAATTCGAATTCGATTGGAGCCTGTGAGCGTGCGCATGCCCGGCTGACTCTGCTTTGTGTGGTTACAATGAGATTTGAAGTTTTATAGCGCGACGCTGTTGCAATGCGCCTAACTAACTGACTAACCAACTGAGTTGGCAATAGACATGGACGCGGTTGGCTGCGGCCGAATGATATAAATTACAGTTTCAGCCTGGCGGCCGCCTGCGCCGGTATGCCCCCTCGCTCGAGATCGCCACCCGCTCAGGCGAGTTTACTTTTAGCAATTTTATTTTTATGCTTTATTGCGGTTTTTATTTTATGTACAGTAAATACACCGTATTCAAGCGTCTTTAAAGATGCTGTAAAGTTGCGCAGGCGCACACCGCTGGCCACCGCCATTCCAGCTGTGTGTGTGTGTGTGTGTGGGTATGCGCAAATATTTTTTGTATAGAGATAATTGTGAGGGAACGACGCTGTGTTGCCGACATTAACTAAAAAGTGTTGTTGTTGTAGTTGTTATTATTGTAGTGTATTATTTGTTGTTGTTTTTGCCGTGCGCTATGCGCTATGCGAAGCTTGCAACGGATGCGCTTGTTGCCAACAACAACAACAACAGTAACTCACTCCTTGAAGTTGCCAACATTATTGTTGTTGTTATTTACTTTTCACTCTTCCAAGTCGAGATCGGCGGAGAAGCGAAAGCCGGAAAAAGTCACTAACCACGTCGACGTTGCATACAATGAACAACTTTTGTTTGTGGAAAATTGAACAACAATAACAACGACACCAACAACAAGAGCTGCTAAAAGAAATTATTATGAGTGGTTACATGGAAAAGGAGGCGTTTGGCGGCACATATGTTTCGTCGTTACCCTTATACACTTTTATACAGATATACCTGCTCCTACATATCACAGTTTTTCTTGTTGTTGTGGTTGTCGCTGCAGTTTGTGAGATTTTCTGCGGGCGCGTATTGAATGTAAATGGCAACGCGTTTGCGCGTTACAACTATTTTAGGCGCTTAGTCGCTGCCAACAATCCATATATATGGTATTTAGAGAAATAGTACTTACAACAACAAATTTGTAGTACAACTAAAACATTTTTATTTCTACATAACCTCAACAATTTCATATTTGTTAACACACCAAGTATGATACCTAGTCCATCTTAACGCAGGGTGGCACAGTGGTACCGCCCTTCATAATTTTTGAACAAATTTTTAAGTCTTTATGGAGCTCAAGTAAGAAAAAGTAATGTTTCGATTGTTCAAACGATAACCTAACCTCAAAAACAACATAAAAATCATTTTGATAAATCGACCCTAATCGGCCCATCTTATTACCACGCCGACCTAACCTCAATTTCCTCTTTATTTTGCATAAAATATGTACCAATTCGACGAAAATTACATACATTTCAATGGTACCGTTCCCGCGGTAGTCGGGTCTAAATAAACGAAACGGACCCGTTTGTATCTCTAACCTAATTTCGTGTGCGGCATCGTTGCGAATGTTGGAAACGGCTTACTGTGATTGAGTTTATCAAAAACACAAGCCTACGAGGGGTACAAAGCCTTCAATAACGGTCGAGAGATCGATGCCTCGTTCTGGACGACTTTCGACCTCCTCAACTGCTGAAAATACCAAAAAAGATATGGAGCTTGAAAATCGTTAAACAAGTATTAGAGAGATGACAAGAGATGGTGGATATTTTAGCTATGAAACGCGTTTACTGCTCGACTCGTCCCGATAAAGCTGAATTTTAAATTAACTGCCCAAAAAGTCGCATTTTCTCACCCAAACCCCACTGTGCCTTGCGCTATTTGTACTTCCATTTCATACCCATTTTTAAATAGCAATTTTTCCGAACCGTTTATATTGGCTTGTTGCATAAACGCTTGGGCTCTTGGGCTAGTGGGAGTGTTGCAGGCGAAAATCTCATAAACCATAAATGCTACAGGCTACAGCTCATATCATAGCTATTTTGTTCATACACACACGCAGCGCTACACGCCACCTCCATTGGAACACTTAAAACGCTTTCAAACACCTTCAGTTCCACCGGCGCACGAGCGGCATTCAGCCTGCCGCAATGCCTGCCTGGGCGCTCGCTCGGCTTGTTTGATTTAACGACTGGGCCGTCTGCTGTTCGCGCGCTTGCCATTTTTACCCTCCTCTCCATTTTTATTTTATTTTATTTGAGGTTTGAAGACAGTTGTTTGTGTTTGTTTTGCTGCTATGCCACATTCGCCTGTTATAACTGTTTTAAAGGTGTTTCCGGAAATTTCGAATTTGTTTTAAAAATATCTACGCAATTAGTGTTGGCAGCGCAAATTAGCGCGAAATTATGAGATATGTATGAAGTGCGTGCCGAAACACCCATGCACCACATACATATATAAATATATACACCAAATATGTATATACTCATATGTATATAGTAATATGTTGAAATGGATCTTTGCATAATGCCTGAAAAGTGGAGCAAAGCGGAGGTTGTGGTTGCGCTACATTTGGAATTTGAATTAAAACATACAAATGTTTCTTAAGAGGACTAATAAATATATAAGTGATATCCGCGATCTTGGTAGCCAATCGACCGGCCAAAAGTGAAATTATCTGTTCACCGAAGTGGTTTCTCAATAAATCCATTGATTGATCCGTTGTGTGGGAAGTGACATCGTCTTATTGAAACAAAATGTCGCCGAAATCACGAGCTTCACTTTGAGGCATCAAATAGTCAGTTATCATGGCACGATATCGGTCACCATTAACGGTAACGTCCTCACCGGCATCATTTTTGAAGAAATATAGATCGATGATACCACCGGCTCACAAACCAACCAAATCGTTGTTTTTTCAGGATAAAATGGCGATTCTTGATTCTCTTCAGGTTGCTCTTTCTTCCGAATGCGGTTCGAAAATGTCAGATCATCTTGTAACTTTTCAAGAGCTTATAGAGCGAAGCGATTTCGCTTGGAAGGGTCGAGCGGCTAAAGTTCTTGCACAAAAATAACATGACACGACTAACGCGTGATCTGTCAAAAAGGCAATAGCCATAGATTAACCGTTATATACATATATTTCTTCGCATAAAAATTTTTTATTTCCGAATAAATCCCTATAGCCTAGATTAACATATCGCTCATTTGCTGCAACGTCGTCATAACTCAAAAAAATCGATTCGCCAGAAAACGCGTTTAAAGTTTTCAACTTACTACAACCTTACACGGTGACTCCAACCTTACACCTCTTCTCAAGCGGAGCATATAAGAGGTATTCATATGAATTTTTCACTCAATATGAAGTATGATATAACGAACAATTCTGCAGCATTAACTCAAAAATCACGTCTTTTGAGTTATGACGACGTTGCAGCAAATGAGCGATATATCAAAATCATTTTTCCAATCTGTCTTACATGACGACGATGAGCTGGTTTACGAATGGGTCAAAGCTGCCCTAAAGGTAGTAGCAGATCCACTGCTCCGGAGCGCAGCCTTCTTAATAGTAGGGACTATCCACTCCGATAACACAGCAGCGTAAATAGCCTTAAGTTCGCTGATTGTATGCATAAGACTAGTCAAAAGATGTCTAGACTTCTAATTGTTAGAACAGGTACTTCAGTCTCAATAACTGCGGAATAGGAATAGGTAGAAGCTCTATTGGCTTCTTGAGATTCACTACTGAACTGTTGGGCCTCAGAACAGCTGAGTCAGCGTTGGTTAATTAACTGCAGCTGTACAGTTGCGAGGCCTATGGTATATCGTAAGAGGTCTAAGGATGGTTGTACAAGTTTTAACTGAACACCGAAAGTTCATGCAGTAAAAGTGAACGTCTTGCCGAATGTCAGCTGCATTAGCTGTTTGGGAGAAAATTATATAAAATAATGATAATAAAAACACTTACTCCTCGATTGTTCCGCTTATGCTTGAATCTCATTCTTTTAGACATCCAGATGAAATAGTTTCTACATCAGCACCATCAGTATATCTGTGATAGGTTCAGGAGATTTTTGCCGACAGCCGATATACACCTGCAGAAATTTTGCGCATGCCTTCACAAACATATTATGTATTTAACAGTCTAAGAGGGATTTCTCGTCTCGGTGAAGAATACGCCATCTAATCTAACCCAAACCCGACAAATATTTTTAATACAAATATACTATATATGGTTGCACAATTTTATCCATTATATATAATAATCTAAAGGATAAATTACCGCATTATCAGCCTCATTCGTCTACGAATATTTTGTCGCTACCATCCATTCGAATATATTAACTTCGTTTAATTTTTTTACAAAATTTTCCACACTCGCACTCAAATCCACGAAATATTTAGACATTCCGCAAAAACAAATGGCTGCGAGGCGACAGTTAGACAGACAATTTAATTGGGTTTCAGTGCGCATGCGAATTGCTTTCTGTTTGCTTGCTACCTTGTACTGAGACTCACTCGTAAAAAACGAAAGCAAAAATGCATGAAAAGTAGGAATTTGTTCGAAAACGAACTCGCATGTGTACATTTCTCGAGCTGCCAACACTTTTGCCACAACTTGTGTCTGAGAACGAAGATCCCTATATGAAACTGCCTTAAACTTCGATCGAGTTGAAAATTCGGATAGCGAAGAGAAGGGACAGGGAAAGAAAACTGTGTTAGAGAAGCGCCATAAAATGTATGTAGTAGCAACTGGTTTAATTTTTTTGTTATTTTTAGCCTTTTGTTTTGGCCAGAAAGTACCATTTTAGCAACATTGAGAATCGTGATGTTCCAGTAAGATTTTTTCGGTTGTTGTTACATACTTTGCATGTCACAGTTGACTTTGTGCTTTGCTTGTGGCCAATGTTTACGCTTATTGTTGCGATAAATGAAAGTCCTAAATTTGCTGATCGCTTTTTATTGTTGTTTTCTTTAATTCGTACTTTGTTTTAAACGCTCTGCCGTTGTATAATTGTGGTTAGTGTGAAACTTAGCGGTTTTCTATGGAAAAGATTATGTTTTTGGCCTTGAAATTTCAGAAACACTTGGAATACTTTACTTATGACAAGTCTCCGAATTCTCCAAAAATGAATCTCATCTAATATAAACACTTTTTGCCCTTGCAACTTGGAAGAATCAAAGGCGAGAAAAACATTAAACAGAAGATCGGAATCCAATCAATTTTATACATATGTACTAAAACTCATACACTGACCGACATACGTATTCGGAATAAGATTTGTCAGATAAACCAAAATTATTATATGGAGTAAATAGAAGTTGGGGTAGTATCGACCCGATTTCATCTATTAACTATTATCATACCACATACAAAAAAATTGTTCCCTGGGTTTGATTAAGACACCTTACATACAATTACCAATAATATGGGGGCTAGATCAAGTTTTCGCCCAATTTTAATTATTTTAGGCACAAACGTACACTGTTATGAGTAAAACATGCTCTGAAATTTTCATTGAGATAACTAAAATATTTGTCGACATATGCGGTATAAAGCCACCTAGAAGTTCGAAAATTTTCATATTAAGTATATGGGAGCTCAGGGAAATATAGACCCGATTCATCACTTTTTTATACACAGTGGTACTAATGTCAGGAAAGGATTCTATCTGAATTTCAATTGTGTATCTCACCCATTGTCCGATATTTTGGGTCAAAAGTCAACTATAGACACAGGGGTCCAAATATTCGGTACCTAGGGGATTGAACAGGTTTGGTTAGATTTTGGGCATTTGTTAATCATAAAGTCACAAGAAAAGTTTCCAAACCTTTTTTTTAATTTTTCAAATTTAACTTCTTTGTATCACCCTGTTCTCAAATCCGTACTGAATGCAGCTACTAAAACGCTTCTCAACATTTGCAATTTCTTCACCATTATTTTTTCCTTTTATATTAGCTGTGTTGTTACTTGTCTGTTCACTTGTAGCCTGTTGTTGTTTTCCTCCGCTTTTTGCCCGAAGGTGCAGATTTGTACGACTGCAATTTGTAGGAGATTCATTTGATTACGAATGTGATCTGCGATTTGCGCTGATCGTGTAATGTTTACCATTTTATTTCACATGCGCTTTTTATTTATCTAATTTTTTTTAAATCTTCTTTCAAAGGCATGCGATTTTCCACCCTTTCCACACTTTCATTCGTTCTACCTTAGATATGCTGCTCTCGTCTGCATCTTCCACCTTAAATGGAAACACAAGCACATATTCCTTTACAATTCTCTCAGATTCTTCAGAAAACGAGTCAAACAAACAAATTCAATAAGAACTATTTACTTGAATAGCTTCCAAATTGGGTGGAAAATGAAAAAAGAACGTCTTCAACACAATAAAGCACATGAAAATGGCATAATTTAGAGTCGCGCATCATGATTAATGATGTTCAGTCTCAACTGTTGACATTGACAAGATCATTTCTTTTCATTCGCGCTTACTTCGAACGAACGATTGCATAAAAGGCAAGAACTGTGAATGAAGGCCGCGATCAAGAATTTTCTGCAGATGTTTGTACAAAAAACTTCACACTTTGTTATTGTTATAGTTTTTTATTATTATATTATTAAGAGATGAAATCTCATTCAAAATTATCTTTAACTCCACTGTATAATCAGCTGTATCGTAGAACTATTTGAGTGAGGGAAGCACTAAGGCAAACGAACAGAGATTGTTGTTCCTAATATTTCGTATTGTTGCACAGCTGTGGTGAAGTGAGGTAAAATGAGTGCCTAGTACTAGTCATCAATATTCGGTAGTACTCATAATGGGTGAACGTCCGGCAAATGATAGTGGCTTGCATTTTTTTGATTAAACAGCGGGACATAACTACTATTGAAATCTACAGTATTTGGGATAATTACTTATTATTGATTCGAAAGTATTTTTAGCTATTTTTGCAGCGGAAAATACAGCAAATATTTGAGATCTAAGGCTTTTTGAAAGGGAGTCTGAAACTGTCTTATTTTCATGCACTCACTAAATATCTTGAGAAAATACTTCGGACACCTAATGGTAGTTCCAGATACATATGTACATACATAAGTCTATAAACGTTAAAGCTACAAAATCCGTCTTAAATGCCATATAATAGTTGTCCTATCAAGAAGAGCTTTGATTTTATTTTATTTATTCATTATACTCCTGAACTAAAATGCTTCCGCTCTGCTCTCTTTACTCAATCTCGATATTGCATACCTGACGGATTAGTCTAATTAATCAAACAGTATCGGGTTTTGCTCCCTGTAGCTACCAAGCTCTTTTTCACTACATTTATTTGAGTTTTAGGACTTGTCAATACTTTTAACAAGTTTGCTGAAGAATGCTACTGCTTTGATATTATCAATAGGGAGAAACTCAGGCTCGAGCCTTACCCTCGAACTGCTGTATTGTCAAGTTCAACATCCGAACAATGAAAGAACTCGTGATGTTACAAAAGTCTGACCACATCATAAACGATCGCGACCGCTTACAGCTAACCCAACCAGGTTCTTCATTTTTATGACTTCAACAGTTTACCGTGAAGCTTGTTACACCAGAAGTCCCTCAGTTTTTGAGATATAGATATGAAATTTTGCACACGTCTTTTACTCTCCATGAAGCAGCACATTTGTCGAAACAGTCGATATCGAACCACTATAAGATATGGCTGCCATAAAAACTGAACGATCAAAAACAAGTTCTTGTATGGAAGACTTTTTTCTTTGACAAGATATCTTCACGAAATTCGGCACTGATTGTTATCCAAGGTATCAGAACAGTCTCCAAGCGAATTGTACAGATCGGATTACTATAACATATAGCTGTCATATAAACTGACTGATCAACATACATGTGTATAAACTTTCCATCGCCTTTTCTCCTTCTCCAAACTATTCTAAGACGGTTATTATTTATCTTCATGTTGAGTCATGGGTTCAAAATGAGAAAATTACAATCACTCTGATCCTGAATATAAAACCAAGTTCGAAAAATTTTCTTGGAAGTGTTTTTATATAAGAAATCCATGTTATTGCTGTTTTTGTAAGTAACACGCTATAAAACGAATAAAAAGCGGCCCTCAATCGAGTAAACACAAAAAGAACACAAAAACCAAAAACGCAAACAACAATAATAGCAACAAGTGCATATTAAAATCGAATAAAATCGCCGCAGTAGCATTTGGATTTATTTATTATTTGATATTATTGTTGTTGCAATGCTTATCGTGTAGCATGACAGGCTATCCATAACTAAGCGACGAGAAATTTGCATGCCACCAGCTTTTGTGCGGATGCTCATGCTTACATAGAGATGTACACATGCATATACATATATATACATATATAAATACAACAAACATATGTATAAAATAAGAAATAAATAACAAAATGAAACTACAATCAAAATAATGAAGAAAGCAACAAAACAGCAGCTTTAATTTCATGAGAAGCCCAAACTAATCGCAGCGACAACAAAGCAGGAGTCTGCGCATGCTCAACATACAAATGCAAGTTCGTCGCGAAAAGATTTACAAGCAGCTAGCTGCAACACACCACATATACATACGTACATTCCCGCACCAAAGTTTGGCCAAAAACGCCAAACTCACAGCAGCACTGCAATGCAAAATCAGCTAGCAACAAGAACAACACCGAAAACAACAACAACAATCGTCACAAGACACAATTTATAATTGGCGGTTGATGACATCCTTTTCGGTTGCTGATACCAGCAACAGCGGCACGTTTTGGTGCCACTGCGCTGTTCTTGTTGTTGTTTTGTCTGTTTTTATTTTTTTCTTTTTCCTCCAGTTTTTATTTTCTTTTTGTTGTTATTGCTCGTGGCCATGGCCAAAATGTTGCAGTGTAAAATTTATTTACTTACCAACTGGTCGCCACATTTTGCGGTGAGGCTGTTGCAAGCTGTGGAAGAGAGGAGAGGAGTTTGCAATTTCTTTGAAATGGAAAACATGCGCAAGTATGTGTGTGTGTGTGCTAATTTCAGGCGATTTCTAAGTGAAAATGACAGTTTAGAAAACTCGATATTTTTCACCTGAATTTTTTATGCAAATGCTTAGCTATAATGCGCGTTCTAATTCTACACATTTACATTGTATGCAAGTCTTTTGTAAAATTTTTCTTTATTTTTTTGCCTTCTTTTGTTCGCTAGGAATTTTAAATTGTTCGCTCATTGCATTCATTGGTTCCGATTGAAATTTGAATTTCATTTACTATTTACATATTTGACTTGCAAATGCAAAGATTGTCAAGCTAATTAACATAAACGGTTTACAGTTGTTGCTTCTTGTTGCTTTTGTTGTGCTCATAGCTGCTCGCTGCCAGCCAGCGATTGCAAACAAAGGCTCTTACGAGCTGGCAGTGTACACGCGCCGCAGCGAAAAACAGCAAAACAATGAGAAGTGCCAGTTAAACAACAACAATGCACCAAAATAATTAAATAAATGAAAGAATTGAATCCAATTTTTTATAATAAAATTAAAATCATTGAAATCACATGCAAAAAGAGCAGAGCAAACACAACTATAACACGAGCGAATCGATTACAACAATGGCAACAATCATATCGCCATTTTTATATACCGCTCATGAATTATTTTTTAATTAATAATCTGCCCAAATTTATAATGAAACTATTTTTTATGTCAAAATGAAAAAAAAAAATATTTTTATACTCACATTTTGAAAGATTATGGTGACTTCATTTGTTATATGTGACGTCAGTTTAGTGATGTCCACTTAAAATTTAAGGAGCTATCTTCAGAAATCAAAAACTGTCAAAACTCTATCGATCACAGCTTTAAATCCAAACTATGAAAAGATCATTTTGTAATCGTTGCTTTTGTTGTCTTAGCAACGTCTACTTCTCCCAAAATTCGATTAATTCGATTAGATACTAATTAAAAACACTCTTGTCATTTACAGAGATGATATTCATTTGATTAAAATTGCCTCGGAATGGCAAAAAAATATACAAATATATTCTGACGTATTTTAATACAAATCTTTATTATCGTCTTCAGTTTAGGCGTTTGAACCACAATACAAGCATACCAACTCTTAACCCAATTCTCGATACTCTTGTTATAAACCTTGGATGTGATGGTCTTCGGTGCCTTCAGCGAAATAGGTTTTCTTAGAGTTTCGACTTATTTTTGGAACGCCATTCGCTAGATTTTTAGAAAGTTTCGACGTCATGTAAGTAAGTATTTATAAATCCAGATCTGGTCATCACTAATCATGCGTTAGCTGACTGTAGAGTCCTCATTTTTTTTCAACCTTTTTTTTTTGTTTTTCAACCTCCACTCGACGTCGTTCTTGCAAAAGATTCAGGTATTTTGATGCGAGTTTTGAAAAGTTTCTTACCCAAAACATTAACCAAAAAGTGCTGAGTCGATACATAAGAGATGTTGAGATCTTCTGTTATTTCTCTGATGCCAATATGACGATTTTCAAGCACTGTTTCTTTAATTTTTTGATGTTATAGTCATTAACAGAAGTGGTGAAGAACTCGCTTGAGGGAAGTTTTTGATGATTTCACGAACCATTAATTTATATTATTTATAGAACACAATTCAATACATTTGACGTTCTGTACCGAGTTCTCTAATGTGTTTCATTAAGCCCGTTTCCAAAGGCCTTGTTGTCGATTTTGGATTTATCTCAACCATGAGGGCATCTTTTAAGCGGAAACCCATGTATCCTCGCATTTTTTCTCATATAAAACAAGTGAAATATTTTATTAGAATTTTTTGTTGTTACTAACATACACAATTAACAAAGAAATTCTGAAATTTTTGGAAAAAAATATTTTAAACTCGGACATTGCAACGCCATTTTCGGTGACCCCTAGGAAAACAGATGCGCCCGCGATGGTAGGATAACTCCTTACAGGTTCATCTAAAGTGAAAAATACGTGTTTTAGTTAAAACCTTAACTGAGAACTAGGACGAAGAAAAAAACTGAAAATTGGATTTTTGGTAGACATTTAAAAAAAAAAAGAAAATTTCGTGATATTTTTTTTTTCCAATAGTTGTAATGGAAAAAAAAATTTCGTCCAAGTCTCTAAGAATTGTTTTCCAAAGACCTGTGTAAAATTTGATGAAGATCGGCGCACTTAGCCGAGGACAATATTCTAGAGATGTTGAAGAATTTAATAAGAGCGTAAAAGAAAATTGATTTTTTTGAACCGTAAACCCAATCCTTTAGGGATTATTTGCATAAATCCTTGTCTTCAGCTTCCAGTCCTAAAAAATCGTTTTTCTAGCCTCTTAATGCTACATGGTCCACCAAAATAGTGTTCCCAGAAGTGTTTTTAATTAGACCGAGTCTATTGTAATTCTTGACAGAACTTGTATCAAAAAAAGAACCAAACTGAGAAGTTATGATAAGCAAAACGTCCTGTACCTTCAATCGCTTATTCCTATGGATTTTGTATGCGAGGAGTCTAGGGTTTTCTAATGATCCAATACATCGAGCTGACTTGTTGGGTGAGGCATAATTTCGTCGGTTCATATCTTACAACTGCGCTGACCATAAACTATATCCCATTGAAACACTATCTCATTAAACTTGCGTGTCATTAACCCCTATTGATCAAACTTTTGGAAATGAGTTTATATGCTGGACGGGATACTTACATTATGGTAAGATTTTTCAGCAGGGAAAGATTTGCCGCTATTAAAAACAGAATTTGTTGATGTAAGAAATTCTATTTGCAAACTTTTATTTCTCTGGTGACTATTTTTTTTTTTAATTTTATAATTTTTTTAAGCTAAAGCAATAATAAAAGGTTTAGTTAAAAATATAAAAATCATCATCATACGTTTTTAACTTATATTACGTAAAGGGTATACGAAATATATATTAATTTTTTGCAGAAAACAAAAAACAACCTGTTATTGTTTTAATATTGCTCTTTTCGTTGTATTTACTTGCACATATTTTTGCTCTGTTATTTCAATTATCATATTCTTAATGTCGCAATCGCAATTGTGATTCGCCGAGCGGTTGATACATACATATGTATTAATGTTGATTTATTCGATTTTTACCTTGTGATTGTTGTTTTTATTAAAAATAGTTGTTAATATTGTCATTGCTACTGCTACTGTTGGTGTGTTTTTCACATGACTGCATGCATTGAGGGGATTTTTTTTATACTCTCGCAACAAAGTTGCTAAAGAGAGTATTATAGTTTTGTTCACATAACGGTTGTTTGTAAGTCCTAAAACTAAAAGAGTTAGATATAGGGTTATATATACCAAAGTGATCAGGGTGACGAGTAGAGTTGAAATCCGGATGTCTGTCTGTCCGTCCGTCCGTCCGTCTGTCCGTCCGTCCGTCCGTGCAAGCTGTAACTTGTGTAAAAATTGAGATATCGTGATGAAACTTGGTACACGTATTTCTTGGCTCCATAGGAAGGTTAAGTTCGAAGATGGGCAAAATCGGCCCACTGCCACGCCCACAAAATGGCGGAAACCGAAAACCTATAAAGTGTCATAACTAAGCCATAAATAAAGATATTAAAGTGAAATTTGGCACAAAGGATCACATTAGGGAGGAGCATATTTGGACGTAAAATTTTTGGAAAAGTGGGCGTGGCCCCGCCCCCTATTAAGTTTTTTGTACATATCTCGGAAACTACTATAGCTATGTCAACCAAACTCTATAGAGAAGTTTCCTTCCGGCATTTCCATATACAGTTCAAAAATGGAAGAAATCGGATAATAACCACGCCCACCTCCCATACAAAGGTTATGTTGAAAATCACTAAAAGTGCGTTAACCGACTAACAAAAAACGTCAGAAACACAAAATTTTACGGAAGGAATGGCAGAAGGAAGCTGTACCCAGTCTTTTTTTAAAAATTGAAAATGGGCGTGGCGTCGCCCACTTATGGACCAAAAACCATATCTCAGGAACTACTCGACCGATTTCAGTGAAATTCGGTTTATAATATTTTTTTAACACCCTGATGACATGTACGAAATATGGGCGAAATCGGTTCACAACCACGCCTTCTTCCAATATAACGCTATTTTGAATTCCATCTGATGCCTTCTCTGTATAATACGAGTATGTATATACATTAGGAACCAAAATAAAAAAAATATGTAAATGACGGATAATGAAATCTCGATTATCACCTTATCATGCGAGAGTATAAAATGTTCGGTGACACCCGAACTTATCCCTTCCTTACTTGTTTATTTTTAAAATTGTGGAATTTTTTGAGCAAGCGATATACTTACTAGTCCATGTAGATACATACATACTTCGTTTGCTCGTGAACATTTTTGCAAATCATCTATATATAATATATGTAGATACAGTTGTTTACATTCACTGGTTTATATTTGTTGCTTCATACAGCTAATTATGATGGCTTTTTTTGCATTCAGCACCGAAATTATGGGTTTCTACAATATAAAGAAGCTACTTTTCCGCGAAAATCAACAATATTGTCCTAAAAATGTAGTGAAATATGTATAAGTTTCAAATCGTTGCTAGCTTCTATAAATATTTTTTTCGCAGCAGAGATAGGCTAGGAGAGTTTTTACAATTCCCTGCCGATGGGCGCCTGTTTCAGCAGAAAAAAACTTGTTATTGCTAGGAACCGTGATCAAACCGAGGTGTGTAGTGTTTGTGTCCATCCATGCATTCTAGATGAGGGCGATTTTCAAAGGCAGATGTTAGCCTATATCTAATTTCAATTAGAGTAATCAGGGAGAATTACATCGATCGCCTTTTAAAGTTCTGGCCACTCACAACTTTATTATAAAGTTTGACATTTTAGTATACATACTCTGCACAATTGGAGTTTTTTACAGTAAGCTAAAATGTTCATCTCGGCTAAAAAATGGAATGGAAATCGGGAACATTTTCGCGCGATTATTTTTGCAACTTTCGATGTGGACTAACTCATCAAGAGTGTATCGATGAATTTAATTCAAATTTACATGAAGAAGCTCTATCAAGTACAAGTGTTTATCGATTGTATGGTGAATACAATCAGTTGTCTTTCAAGAATGGGCGAAAACCCACCACCGAAAACGGATCACTTTTTATAACGACAATGCGAGCTCTCAAACATCGTCTGAACTAACTGCATTTTCGGGCACTCAAAACATCGATTTGATGAGTTATGCTCCGTTAAGTCCTGACTTGGTAAAGAATGACTTCTTTTTATTGCTGTTCTTAATAAACAAAATAAGAGGTCAACGTTTTTCGACACCTGACGAGCCGGTTGATGCGTTCAAAAGGCATGTTTTTGAGATACCTCAATCAGAGTGGCAAAAGTGCTTCGACAATTAGTTCAAACACATGTAAGAAGGTATAGATCTTCAAAGAAAACATTTTGAAAAAACAAAAAAGCGATTCTCGACGATAAGATTTGTTTTTGTTACTTTGTAGAATTGAAAAGTTTGAAAATTATAAAAATATTAAATTGGTTTCAAAATGTATTCCATTAAATATTATAAAAATCCGCAAATTTCGATTTCTCTCGGTCTCATTACCAACTCACACAAAATCCGCATATGAAAGCAATATACAATAATCCTTTGGACACGATTCCACTTATTCCACCTTCTGAACACTTTAATGAAGCTATTAAAGTCAAACTCGTTGCCTATGAACATTCATCTCAAATCGCCTTTTCCACGCTTATAAACTGTACGAGCTCACAAGTCGTACGAACGTGATTCGTTAATCTGGGAATTAGACGTCCTCTACTGCGCTCTAAGTTATAATCTGCTCCTTACTATATATACAAATATACATATAATATGTACATATGTTAGATAGGCTATTATGTAAGCAGGCGCTTTATATACGTGTGTAGGTTTGTTAGTGTAAAATTGCAATTCAATAACGCAGTTAATAAATCATTTGACAATATTATTAATAGAAATTATGCATAAGCGCCTGACATAAATTGCCAATAAAACTGGCAGTTGCTGTGAATAATTGATTCGGATTTTTCACTTGAGGTGTTATTTACGGCCGCACTGGCCCGCCATGCTATACATATTAACTTAACATATATGTATATATAATTATATATTTAAATATGTAGTTGTATGTGTGTTTATTGATAGTTGTTCAGCCAACGGGACGGTTGGCTAGTTAATGCGGTGTTGTAATATGAAACGATTGGTCAGCGGTGGCTAGTTGGGCTAGCTCGCTGGCTTATCAAATACTACCATAAAGTGAGAGTAAAGTTAAGACCCTGTGGGAAATTTTATTGAATTTTTTTATGCATTTTTTAAACGCTATGAAATCTTACTTCGTTAATGTATTTATTTTTATTTTTTCTAATAATATTGCACTTCAGTAAAAAGCAAAGTGAGTCATTTATTAATATTTTCAAAATACACAATAAAATGTTTGAAGAAAAAAATTTAATATTTTTCGAGTTACTTTGACTTTGACGACCATAAAAAAGTGCTTAACTAACTTATCGCAACCGAATCAAAGTTCCAAACAAATATCCAGCATTTTAAGATTCAGGATTTAGTAGTCTTACTGTAGTAGATTTCATCATAAAATTTCAGAAGAGGGGTTCTTTTGCCTGGAAAAAAAAGATCTGGAAGAGTCCGGAAAACGACAATCATACAAGACAGACCCATCCGACAGTCTTGCCTACTGCAACGCTTTAAATTCTCGTCTAAAAAAGTAAAAAGACCTTGGTGATGTAACAGGAGTACTAGTCGATACATCAACGATTCGCCAGAGACCCAGAGCGGCAGGATTCAACGGCCTCAATATCTACTTTCTATATGAATATTCGAGAAATATTTTTACTTTAAAACTTCTTTTTAAAAGATTTACAAAGTTATTGGAAAGAACTTTTCGGGTGCATAAACGAAATTTTTGTTCAAAGATATTCTGTGACATCATTATATCTCATAAAATCTTTATTTCTTACAAAATATCTATGCTAATTTTCTAAACTTCGCAGTCGTTGAAATAGTCCATAAAATCACAATTCCTTTTCCAACAACATTTAAAAACCAATACGACTAGTTTACTTCACTTTCTACCTTAAAAAAATATTCTATGCGAACATAATCCATTCTTCCCCCACAATCCAACATTTTCCTACAGGGTCTCTATTGGTATACCTAAATACTATACACCGCATAGCACTATTCCGACTTTATATTACAAATATTAATGAATAATTTCTTGTCGTTGATTAAGTGGCTGCTTTATGAGTTCGTGTTATAAATTTTATGAAAGGTTTAAATGAATGGTGTATTTTACGCCAATACCCTCGTTTACGACCACTGAACGATTTGCCAAGTAGAATGTATGAACAAAATGGGGGGTGGAGCAATTGAGAAATATTGAAATGGTTATGCCACGTGATTAACGGTATATATAGATTAAACTTAATAATTTTTGTGGGAAATTTGATTCGCCAAATTGAAAGGAGAAAGAAGAAACTGATATACTTATAAGCTTTTGTAGTATGAAGTGATAAAAGTAGTCTTTATCTTGATTTTCATCGATCGGTTTATATGGCACCCGGATGCTATTGTGCTCGGATCTGAATACTTTGTTCGGAGATTAAAAAAAAAAGTTGTCTTTACGAGCAATTGAGTTTAATCGGTCAGTTTGTATGGCAGTGATTTATTTCGAAGCTCTCACCATTTTTAAAGAAAATACTTTAAAATAAAAAAAATTAATAGGGAATGTTTATTATCATTCAAAAGAACATCATTTGGATTTTTTTTTTTTTAAATTATCTCTTTCAAATGTTGGCCGTGGCTATTTCTCAAAAGGCCCATCCGTTGAGTCCAGTTTTCGGTGACTCGTTCGAGCATTTCGACTAGTAATCTTGTGCTCTTGATTCGAAGCGATATATTTCGCATAGACTTTAGACTTTACATATTCCCACAGGAAAAAGTCTAACAGTGTGATATCATGGGATGTGTGACAAGTGGCGCGGTCTTGTTGAAACCAACTCGGATCTTCTTGGATCTTTTCAAGAACCCATAAAAGGGAGCGATGTCACATGGGAAGATCGAACGGCTTCAGTTCTTGCATAAGCTGTATTTTGTACACTTTCAAGTCGTTCCATACGTCAGTCTGAGTTGCTGCTAACGGCGCTGAATCGACTCCCCACAGCCTTTGTGGACACTCTCAGCTACGGCTGCTATATATTCTTCACTGCGTGTTGGACGTAGTCTATCCGATCGAATATTATTCAATAATGTATCCCGGGTCTCAAGATGGGTGATGGCGTTGCGAATAGTACGCTCAACCAGCTTAACCCGATCAAAAAAGGCTATTAAAAATAATACCTCTACTTGGATCACCCGTTATTATTAAGCAATAAATTCATATTGTGTTCTAGAAATGTTTCATTAAACAATTTTGTACGCATATTTCATGCAAACCCCGGTAAATATGAATAGATTATTTATGGTATTTATGTGTGGCAACCACGGCACGTGGAAGAAACCGAACCTAACCGAGCTAATTGTCTTCTCAATGGACTGAAACCGATATACTGGATACTGGAAACATAATTCCATAACTAAATTACTACAATTATTTACAATTTAATTCTAACAAAAAAATTGCCTTCGCCCCTCTCTGAGCCAATTTACGATCACTTGGAGCGCCGATCATTATATGTTTACGAACACCGTCGTCATCCACGCATGTGCACTCGCAGCACACTTCACTTCATACTGTCTGTATGTACTTATATGCATAAATATTGCCGTCACAGCCTTTGTTTCTGTCGAGATGCGGACAAATTGATCGACGTATAACGATCGTCGTTATATCGGCGTCTGATCAACAAGACATAAGCGCCAGCAACATATCATTTGCACAAGTTGTCCAACAACTCAACTGATTGTCGTTGATCGTCGTTGCTTTATTGACGTTTGATCGCCTGGTTGATTGGTTGGTTTGCGGCAGGTAATTTGCGTTTGTTTGTTGTTGTACCTATTAGTGTTAAACTAGTTGTCTCAACTTGTTTCTCGGCTGGTTGAGTACATCGATACTACACGTGTAATTGCCATTTTTGTCTCAGATAACTTTTTTTTTGTTTACTGATGATAGCGAATTCTTCATTAGTACCCACTTGCGTCAAGAGTTCGGTTCAAAAAGTTATGCAAATCATTAATTTAATTAATTTCCTTGCATGCTTCACGTTGCACTATGGTTCTAGCCTAAGGCTATTGAATCTACAAGCCGGTAATTGAAATCAGATTTCCGCATAATTTAGGTTCAGCGAGGAACTTAGGTAGAAAATTGCCATTGAAAGTATCTTTTTCTGTTATATTGCCAGCTAACCACCTCCAAGTTCATGGCGTTTTTTCGGTTCTGAAAGATAGTAGTTCTATTTGCTTAGGTTTCCGTTATATTTTGTCACTTTTTAGTTTATAGCAGTTGTTTTGGAGACTCAAAGTCAAAACACCGTTGAAAAAATGTTTATTAATAGAAAACTTAACAGTGTAGGTACGACTTTTTTCTAAACTTTGCCAAGAAATGTTTAAAAGTTCTGGAAATTCCTTCACTTATAAATCAAAAACATTTGTTTTATATTGCATTTGAAGAAAAATGTTCGAGCTGATAACATTTAGAGACCTTAAAAGACCAACGTATGTAATTAAAACGCCTAAGAAGATTTGTCTTATCTTTAAGATTTGTCGATACATTTTTATCCTTGTTTTTAGCTTTGCTTATCAGTTAGCTTGACCAGACTATCAAAAATGAAAATATGTTGCTATGTTGAATGATTAATGGTTTTCTGAAAGACTTCCTCTAGAAAGAAAAATACTCGTTACGTTTGTCATTGCCTCACTAGGATCTACAGGCAGGAAACTTTTTCGTATAGGTCTGACGTTGAGTTTAACTCCTGTGAAATTGTAATGCACACTACTAATTCTTATAGCCAACCATCTGATCACATTTAACTCGGACTGGCAAAGCCGAAGCTACATTTTAAAGTATTTTAATACTAAATACCCCTTCAAGATAGGGGTTTGACAACGCTTAATCCAATTTTTCATTCACTTGTTATAAACCTGGGCTGAGATGACCTCAACGATCTCAGGTTTTTTGTTTTTTTGCCTTCGGGTTTCGTTTCATTTTTGAAGCGACATTCAGTAGATTGTTGGACGGTTTCGAAGTCATATTCATAAATGATGAACGCAAATGTATTGTTACAATTTAAATTGAGCAGTCCGGGTCAAATCTGATCAGATGGTATATTTTACGAAATACGAAATAAAAAAGGCAACCTATGCATTAAGGATTGATAAAACTATTAGAAGTTTGTAAGGAGTTCGACCATGGATTACTTCTAAATTCCATACAATAACTATACGGTCCATAAAAATCCAAGAGACTGTGTATACATTGGATGAGCTAATATTTCTCACATCTTCCGTGAGAACCTTTTTGCACAAAGTGGCAGCACAGCAGCATATGACGAATGAAAATGTATTGCAACAGTTTAAATTTACCAGTCCGGGTCAAATTTGATCATATGGTATAAAACGCGTAAACCACTGTTTTCTTTGAAATTTACTGGCTCTTACCTATTTTTTTTAATGAATCTTCAACAGCACAGCGCTGTAGATAACCGTGGCCGATGTCATTAAAAGTTTCAAAACCCACTCAAAGACCACATTAAATCTCTGACCGCCATCAGCGCGCTATCAATTATCAAAAGTCGATGACTACTTCTTTTTGTTTCATTCGCTTCACATTACACCGCTCATGCAGAACGGGTGCCCGAAATGCTGACGAACTTGCCGCGCGACGGCTGTCAATGCGATTTACTATCTAGTTCACGGCGGGCGACCACAAAAATATCTTTGCCTCCTTCAACCATTTGATTTCGATTATTTACTTTGCATTATTTTTGTTTTGAGAAAATGAAAATCGTCATCGCCAACATCGCTTATTGCAATCAAAGCAAATGCATCTCTCTCTCCACACACAAAATGACACTGTTTCGGCGAAGTTTCGCTATGGCGAACGTCGTGTGCCATTGGTGGTTTGTTGTGGTTGCACGAGTGCCATTGTTGTGGCACGATCCGAACTGTAGCACGCGGGCGTAATAACGAAATGCCGAAACGCTTCCAGGTACCACCACCAAGCCAATCGGCCTAGCCGATAAAGCGCTCCAACAGCAGCGATTGCGGTTCGAGTGGCGGATTAAGCTGAAGTTGAGGAGTGAGCTGAAGTTGAGGAGTGAGCGCAGCCGCAAGTTGCTTTATGGCGAAGCTGACGCTGCAACGGCTGCTGGCTGCTGACTGCATGCCAAATTGCAGTGCGCATGCGCGCAAGCCCTCTTTTGCTTCCTCTTTTCAATTTCATTTATACGCTTGCGTTGCTCTGCGCTACCATTTGGCATTATTTCATTTTTGTGGTTTATTGTGTGTAGTTATTTATGCAGCATATAATGTTGTTGGCGGTCTCACCGGTACTGCTCTCCAAGCCCTTCTTGGCAGCTTGCCGCTGACTCTTCCGTTTAGCTGGGCTTCGTTCGAGTGGATTTATTTCACTTTTTATGAGCTTGCTCGTACGCTGCTGGTTTATCTGCGCCATTTTTTTTTTTATTTTTATTTGTTTTCCTGTTGTTGTTGCTGTTTGCAGCCTCTATGTCAGTTTTTGTTTGCGCTTTTGTTGTCCTCATATCTCAAACTGTCATCATTTTCAAATTATTTCCCGTCGAATATCTAATCGAGATTCATGCATGATCACGGCCGAAATTGCTGTTGTTGTCTATTGCTTATTGCTGTTGCGGCTGCTTGTCGTACTGCTGTTGCTGCCGCTGCAGTTGCAACTATTGCCGTTGTATTCATGTACGCGCCACATTTTGTTGCCAACTCGCGTTATTTTATTGCCAATGTTGCGTTATTGTTGTGTTGCCATGGATCGCCTGTGGCCTATGGCGTTGTACATATGTACAAACACATATTCTTACATGCACATGTATATATAGATAGTGTTTGTTGCTGTGGCTTTTTTGAAGAAATCAGTCCATTGCGAACTTGTTGGGCCTTAAACAATTGTTTATTGTGTAGCCTAGGCATTATAACGGTGTTGTGCGATATTGCTCTGCCTTCTAATATGTGGAAATATACGGAGACGTATATATACATATTTATCTTACTGAATTTTAAGGTACGTGCGCTGGCGCAAACAGTCTGACGTGCCTCGGAAGGCGAAGCGTGTCTTCTATTTCATACTCCGATATACATATTTTTGTTCTGTTGTTGTTGTTGTATGCATATAATTCTTTAGTTTGCTATTGCATTTTCGAGGAATTCGTCTCTATTTGGTGGAAGATTTGTTGCTTGTTGATTTTAGGCAATTTAATTGGTGACAGCGTTGCCAGATTGAGAAAAAAAACTTGAAAAAATACGTAAAAATACAGAAGGAAGTAAAATTTTGAATTTAAAAAATTATCTCACAAACTAAATTCCAAAATAAAGTTCCTTGAAACCTAAAGTACTCTCTCGACGAACAAAGACCAAACTCTACAAGTCACTTATCATTCCCGTCCAGCTATATGGTACAGAGGCGTGGACGATAACAACATCTGATGAGTCGACGTTACGAGTTTTCCAGAGAAGGGTTCTGGGAAAGATTTATCGTCCTTTGCGCGAATAAAAAAAATGTGATTATACTGACTAGGTCATCCGAAGCTCTGAAAGTATTCGACGGTACCCGCCGGAGGAAGCAGAGGAAAAAGAAGACCTCCAATCCGTTGGAAAAACTAGGTTTGGAAGGACCTGGCTACACTCTGAATCTCCAGTTAGCGCCAAACAGCGAAAAGGAAGAATGACTGGCGCGCTGTTGTAAACTCGGCAATACCTAGTTATACGGGCGGTGTCTATGCCAATAAAGAAGAAGCCACGACTACGTACTAAGGGTTGATAAAACTGTTAGAAGTTTGTTTGGATTACTTCTAAGAGTTCTTGTTCCATAAAACAACTTCACGATCCATTCAAGACACTGAGTACACATTCGATAAGCTAATATTTCTCAAAACTTCCATGAGAATCTGTTTGCATAAGTGGCAGCACATCAACCAAGATGCCGCTCCTATGCAAGCAGGCGGCAGTCAGCAGCCTTCGCCGCATCAACCAGCGCACCCGCCAATTGCCGGCAATTCTTCATGCATGTACGAATATGAATTCATTTGCGGGAACATGTTGTTACTGCTGTTGATGGCGATGGTGATGTTGCAGTTGCTGTGACTCGCTCGCGCGATTGTGCCGTCATACTTTGTTGCATTCATTTTACTGCCGCCTGATGCGCTGGCTGGCAACAACTCCTGCGCCGCCACCTCAGCTCCGTAGGCCCAACACCGCCTTCCTTTTCTTCCGCGTCAGCAGTTAATGCCGCTGCGTCTCACATATTTACAGCTACGACGTGCATAAATAATGAAACACACATTATATACATATATACATAAATATAAGTAGAGAAATATCTCTATATGCGAATGCCAACTGTTGTTTTTGCCATTGCCTTATTTACTCTGCGCTCATAGTGGGCCTTTATGCGAGCCTATACGCCACATCATCAGCGTATCGCTCGCTCTGCACGTCCCGCAGCGTTGCAATCACAATCCACCACATCTGCCAAGAGGCGAACGTGCAGAAAATTGCTAAGTAGTTGGTTTTATTCGTGGTTCCAACCTGCAACCTCCATGTTGCTGCCTGCTTTAGCCGCCGCAAATACCTCCATTTCTTTCAAATAAATAGTATTTCTGTGCTTTGGTTTTTTGTTGCCTTTGTTTTGTTTTTCGATTTTAGTTTGATTTTGTTTTTGCCTTCCACTGAACTTTAACTCGATTTGATTTCAATCAATTTAACGCTGCGCCAAAGTAAATAATTCAATTGCACTTGTCATATGCAATTTTCAAGCAGATCCGTGAGGAAGACACGAATAAAGAATTGTTTAAATAGAAGCTTGAGAGCACTTTATGGGCTGTAGGCACTGTATCAGTAGGTGGCGGTTGGAATGTCACCAATAGATATGAAGATTGCCACCAGCCGATATTGGTTTCGGACAACGAACTGTGGCAGGCATCGTTAATTTCTTCTTTAATTTGATTGCCGATTGATAAATGAGGACCAATGTGTTGCTTCGGGATCGTAGTAATGAAATGAAAGAAGCTAAACCAAGAATATGCAGAAGAGAACCGCACCACTTTTTCGAAAACCAGCGAGCTTTTCCGTCGATCAGATCCAGAAAACAAGTTGCTATGCTTCATCGCCTTGGTACTTTGATTCAATTCTTCATATCCAGAACTAAAAAATAGAGAAAACTTTAGTGGTTGTATACTTTGAACCTATAAAATGACCGATTTTGCTAATTTTTGAACTCGCAGTAAGGTCATAGTCAGTTAAAGACATTGAAAACTCGTCTTATATTAGACCTGGATCGATTCGGTTACAGATATTCTCGAAAAGACTATCGATTTTTTATAGCTTCGATCAGGTAAATCGATGTTAATCCTCTAGCAAATCGACCTGAATCGATTCGGTGCTCGAAGAGACTATCGTTTTTTAGCTTCGATCTGGCAAATTGACGTTAATCCTTTAGCAAATCTTTCGGTGTGAATACTTAATCCCTTCGATCCCATGATATCACACATGATAGCATTTAGGATGCAGAGAATATAGACCATAGACTGATTGATCTCTCAGTAACTGCGAAGAAGTCATGCTTAGACTGTTATACGAGTATTACAGTCCTCTGTGATGTCAAAGGAAAAACTCCAATAGTTGGATATCAGCTGTCGGCTAAAACGCTCTGAACATATCTTAAATCACTTAGTGTATTATTTCTATTTACACTATTACACCAGGATGTGTAAAGGAATGAGATCCAAGGTGCTTTTGCCTTGATCTCACAAAAGCTAGACATTCGAGGAGCAAGTGTTGAGATGATTCTATCTGGTCTTCTTCCAAACGGCTGAGGCAGCTGGCACCTGGTAAGACATACCATACTGCATGAATCTCGATCGGACAGTGCCCACTTAGAACCCCTACCGAATGTTACATTAATCGACTGTTTCATCCAGGGAATCGACTGTCTTCACGCAGGACCCACGAACAGGGAGTCTGTCGAAGGCAGACGAAGCCAAGTCGATTTTTCTTCGTTGTTCACGTGGGATCCACGAACATGGAGTCAGTCGTGTGGAGACGAAGCCAAGTCGATTTTTCTTCGGTGTTCACGCGGGATGCACGAACATGGAGTCAGTCGTGTGGAGACGAAGCCAAGTGGTCTAGTGCAAATATGAATTTTTAATCATACGTCTCGTTAACTGCCGAGTGCGATACGTTGCAGACACTCAAACTCCATTAGAAACACATTGTATCACCAATTAACGAGTCTAATCATTTTAGATGGACCACTACAGAGTACTGCCAATTGGACGGTTGTTTATCACAATCAATGAATAAAAGTGTCAATCGATGACACCATATAAAAAATGTCAGCAGCAACAACAACTGCGAGTGACACAAACTGAATGAATGAGAATCAACAGACAAGCTCAGATGTATGTAAATTTGTAATACATATGTATAATTCTATATCTGTATGCATGTATTTATGTGAAATCAACAATCATCTGAACAGTTAATAACAATTAAGAGCACAAGTCAACAATTTTCTTCAATAATTTAATAAAAATGTCACCGCAACAATTGACCGCAGCGCAGTGGCACACACGAATCCGCCAACAGACAGACATACCCGTACAACGCAAACAATATGTAGAGTTTACTATATAGACGAATGGAGAGGAGAATGGGTCTGTCGCCGCTGACATGCACCCATTCAAACGTCGAGCCGTGTGCTCGTGCTCCATATCTCGCTTGAGCTGGGCGCGCAGCTATAGGCAACGGATGGCGCAGCAATAAGATAGAACTAGACGAGCGAATATTCAAACTTGCCTGCCTTCTATGCCAACCAAGGCTGAGGAGCTTTATAACTAAATAACATATAATATAAAAATGCAGTTAGATGTTCCAGTCATAGTAAATACAATGCTTCTATGGCTCGTTTGTGCCATAAATTGTTGACAAGAGACTGCATATGCCCACTGCAAACTTTTGTAGTGAGTCTTCTGTGGTGGCTGTTTGCATCATGACAACTTTTTCGTAAAGACGTCATCATTGCCAAAGGCCATAAAATTGTAGCTCACATGTTAGATGCGCCACAGTTAGCGTGCCTAAAAAGAAGAACGAATTCCGCTCGAGCTTGCGATTTTGCTCTAGGCTTCTAATAATGTAATTTCAATATAATTGAGCTGTCAGGTTTGTTTAAGCTGTATTCCAAAGAACTCTGTGCTTTGTAGGAGAAAAAAAATTTCTGTGTCATACTAAGAAAAGTTTAAATAAATATAGCTTGAGGCAATGCTCTGGAAAGTCGGTCCAATGCTGAGAAAATAGTTGTGGCGCATCCCATTTTTAATTCTTTGAAGCTAACGGTTTTGTAGTTGGATTTAACCTTCACAGCTGTCAGACAAATGTTTCGTGAAATATAGTTCTTTATAGGAAAGAAGTTTCGGTATTTAGAAAAAAAACTGGATCGAAAGAATTTCTCTGGGAAAGTCAAAAATCAGTATCCAAAAATTTGTGGGATCCGTGCTTAATTTTCTTTTGTTCTAAAAATAAGCTGAATAAGCAAAATATGCGTAATTGGTCAGGCGGCAATCCCCACGTACTCTATAAGTCACCACTGCGTACCGAAAAACTTACGGTTTGGTGCGGTTTATGGGCCGGCGGCGTCATTGGGACGTACTTATTGCGTGATGATCAAGACCGGCACGTTATTAAAAATGAGAATCGCTACCGCTCAATGATTACCGAATATTTTTAGCCCTGATTGAATGATATGGACTTGGACACTTGGTTTGAACAAGACGGCACCACAAACCACGCAGCGAATGTCACAATCGATTTATTGAAAACCAAGGTGAACGTGTTATCTCATGAAATGGCCGGCTCGGTCTTACGATTTTACGCCGTTAGACTATTTCCTGTTTGGCTACGTTAAGTCTATGCTCTATTCTAACAGGCCAGCGACGATTGATGCACTTCTTACGAATATCGAACGTGATATTACAGCAGTTTCGACCGATCTATGCTTGAAACCCGGCTAAAATTGGGTTCAGCGTCTGGACTTCCGCAAACGTGCAGCTGGTGGCCATGCAAAAGAAATCTAGTTCCCAAACCATTTTTTTCTTATTCAAAAAGTATTTTGGAGCGCTCTTTTTGAAAAACCCGTTCTCTATCTCGCTTAGTTTTAGGTGATACGTTTAACTTTTAGGTGAACAAAACTAGTATACTCTGTAGCAACATATTGCCAGAGTATAAGAATTACAAAATTGCAGAAAACCCATAAAAATAAATTGTGGAAACCCTCACCTACGCTTTATCTTAACTTTTTTTTTTATACAAGCAAACATACACATATAAAAATATTCTTCCAAGCATATGAATCCACCATGTACCCAATGTACTACTGTCGTACAACAATAAATTCAATTTTAATTTCAACGACATGTAAAACATAAATTTTCACACCATCTTCATCGCCACCTTCGCCGAGGCAACCGCAGCCGTTTTCAATTTGGCATAATTCAGCCAAAGAAATGAGCAACCCGAAAGAAAGGGAGTCAAGCAGGATGGCAAAACTCGAGTGGAGTTCCACAGCAAAGTAGTTTATGGACGTCGCAGATGCAGCATCCGCACAAAGATATGAGGCAATGACAAATTTTTAATATGAAGACATAACATATTTACGATACGAGCGCCAAAATAAGCCAGTTGCAAAACCAACTGCAAGTACTGCAGCTGGGCATAAGGAACTAGAAGCTGCAGCAGCTACGCAGAGCGGCAACAATGGGCAGCACCAGGAATTATTATCAAACATGTGAATCAACGAGCCACAAATTTTCCACACACACCTACATAAGCACTTAACACAGTAATAAAAGTTGAATTTAAGTATTTTTATATGCAAATGGAGAACTGCGTACCCTGCAGAAAATTTCTATACATCATCAGCTGATTGATAAATTGTAGCTTTAGTTGAGATCAGCTGATTTGTATTTGACATGCATTTAATTTTTATATAACCCAGAGGGCATTCAAAATAGGCCGTGTTCGTGTTCAATGTATTGCCATGGATTTATTTGAAGCCAAAAAGAAATTGAGAAAGCCATTTTTTCGAAAGCTGATTATACTACTAAAAATCTCTAAAGACCAACCTTAAATTATTTCAGAAAAAAAAATTAAACATTTTACTTGCTTTTGATTTTCCCACGGGGTATTTTTGTTTGTTTGAATATTAGTATGAAAAGAAATTTATTACACCAACACCAACAAACATAAACACCTTGAGTCGTGTATATTTTTGGTCGTACCTCAACTTCTTCGTCAGCACATCTTTTGCCTTGGACTGGGCCAAGATACCATATTAGACCACTGTAGGCTGCGCTCATTCGCGGTAGCACTTCGTTGTTGCCCGATGCCTTGTGTGTAACAATATTTGCACCGCTGGTGTCCATTGTGTCCGTTGGAGGATGCAAATTGAAAACTACTTTATTGCATGTATACGTATGTATGTATGTATGTACATAAAAGCAGAAATCAAATATTAGTTTTCGGTTCTCGGTTTATGTATTTATGAATGTGTTGTCTTGAGTTTAGCAGTGACAGCGCATAAAGTTATATTTATTAAAATAAAATTATTTGCTGTTTTAAATTATTGTTGATTTTGTACAGGGTTTCCCCTAAGAGTGAGTTGTATTCTTAATGCAATTCAAAAGCATTTCTATTTAATTTGAAGTACAATCGAAGCAATTAAGTTCTGAAAATAACATCTTTCATATTGTCCTCCACGACTTTTTTTTATAAGGTTTGTTTCGTCGAAAAAATACCTTTTTCATGAATTTTTTTTAGAAAAAATTATTACTGTAGGTTTATTTTACTTATTATTATATGAAAGTACAACATTTGAAGGATACTTAAAAAAGTTTTATCGAAAGATAGTGAGGAATAACGGATTTATCGTCGATCTCTGCAGGCACCTCGAAAAGAAGTTTTTGTGCGGTGACCAGCCTACAGCATCACTGGATCATCTGAAACCAAAAAATCAAACTACTTTCTTTAGTTTATTAATTTATCTTTCAATTGACGTCAAAGAAAAAAGTGTATCGGTATGATTGATACGATGTTGGTGGCCAATCAACCGTCCTAAAATGTGAAATTATCTGCCCATCGAATTGTTATTTCAATAAATCGATTGAAACTAAATGCCCCCGAGATCACGAGCTTCATTCCACCGGGCTACAAATCACACCAAGCCGTTCTTTTTTCTGATTGAAAAGCAGGTATTGAATCTCTTCAGATAATTCTTTGTCCCATATGCGGCAATTTTGATTGTTTATATACCCATTGGGCTAGAAATGGGCCTCATCGCTGAACAAAATTTGGCTCGAAAACGTCGGATATTCTCGGAACTTTTCAAGAGCCCATGAAGCGAAGCGATGTCGCTTAGGAAAGTCGAGCGGCTTCAGTTCTTGCACAAGCTTAATTTGGACGCTTTTAGTTTAAGACCTCGACGTAAAATGTGCCAAGTTTTTCCATATGTCAGTCCAAGTTGCTGCGAACGGCGCCGAATCAACTCTTTCTGCTACACTCTCAGCTACGGCTGCTATATTTTCTTCACTGCGTGCTGGACGTGGTCTATTCGGTCGAATATTATCCAATATTGAATGCTAGGTCTCAAGGTTGGTGATATTTCGAAACGGAACATAAAGGCTATAAGCTCCCACGACAGTGCATCAAATGTATATCTTGCGCTTATTGAGCCCCTGGCTGGCTCCGATTTACCTACCTACCTTTATGAGTTTAGGCCTTATAAAAAGTTATTAGCAATAAATATTCTCATAAAAATATTCATATTTTCCTTTATTTACAGAATTACTATGGTTTAAAACGTCATTAGCGACAACAACAGCAACAGCAGAAACCAGCAAAGCGCTCTCTCACTAACTACTCACACTTAGAAACGTCAAAAATACGAAACTATCTATACTCAACAAAAGAACAACAACAACAAAACGCACTAAACAGAACTCCTTGTTTAAGGATCTAATAACAGAAAAAAAAGCAAAAATCAGCGAGCAACACACGACAAAATGGTGTTGGTATTGAACGGTGTCTTACAGGACGATTGTCCAATGGACACAAACAGTCTCTTCCTACAGCATCCCGTTTACAGAGATTATGCCCAGCAACTGCTCTCCATACCAAGAAAGTCGGTGGGCCCAGTGGGTCTGCTCTACGTGGGCCAACGTGAAATGGCCGCTGCAGCGCCGCACGACAAGAACATCAACATTATCGGCGCCGACGATGCCACAACCTGCATTATTGTTGTGGTCAGACATTCAGGTACATACGCACACCCACAAACATACATACAAGTTTTATGAATTTTATGCTTTTGTTCAAATTGGCTTCATTTTACTCAAGATGAAAGCTGCGCAGTTTCGTTTCCTTTATCAGCCACTACTTTTCTTGCAATTTTACTTATTATATGAGTAGCATTTGTGTTTGTAACAAAAGTATTTCTTATGTTTGCGCCATCATCATTAATCCTTTAACATTTTGTACCTTTTTGTTGCATAGGTTCAGGCGCTGTGGCTTTAGCGCACTTCGATGGCAACGGCATAGACGAGGCTGTCTGCACAATGGTTGCACGCGTCCAAGAGTTGGCCTTAGGTTATCCAGAGGGACGTATTGAGTTGCAATTAATTGGTGGCTACCGAGATCCACAAGGTTATGGCGAGGAGGTCTTCTACAGCATAATGCGTAAGTGGACGGAGTTTCTTATAGTGAAAGCATGTGTAGTATTATCTATTTACATACATACTTATATAAAAAATGTCTTAGATTATTTCAACTAAGAAGTGAACCTTTATAAGCTTAGACGGACACACATTTTAGAGTATAAATTTAACAGAATGAAGTGGGTATGTCTTCAAAGAACGAATTGAGATTAGTTAGACAAACAAAAATACTGTATCAACTTTTTAGTTATCGAGAAAATATATAAAACAAATACTTAGCCTTAGGCAAACTCTTTGCAAACCAGAAAATATCACCTGATCAAATTTGACCCGGACTGGTCGATAAATTTTTTATCGCAACTTTGGATTTACCTAAACCCTGTTCAGTGAAATTGAGGTTAGGGCCGATGGCATTTTACAGTACATCTTCGATCAGAAATTTTTAATGAAATTTTTGTGGAAAATTTTCACGAGACCTTTTTACTTATGGGGTATATATGGGGTATAATTAAATATATTAAGGCAAAAACTTGGCAGATATAAGTTTGACCTGCTAGCCGAGTTGCAGGTGGAAAAGCATTACCTCGGTTTCAGGAGAATAACTCAAGCTACTCGTCAACAAGGGTTGCCTAGAGGACATTTGGGACATATTCACGGGAAGTTTTGTCGTCGAAACTTACAACATAAAGTTCTCTTTGGATTAATGGAATACGGAAGACAACAGCGGTGTTTTTCAATTTTATAATATTTCTAGTTTTTAATTTAACTGATGTCTGTAGGTAGAAGTTAAACGTTTTTAGATATAATATACTTGAAAATAAAATTAAGAAATTATATCAATATTTTTATATGACAAATGATATGCAAACATATATACATATCTTTAAACAACCAATGAATATATTTCTCACATTAAATTATATTTTATTATTTCTCTCTTCACCGTAGAATCATTCCATAAGCATCATCTCGAAATCGACTTGACTCAAGCCTGCGTCGGTGAGCTAAACACCATACTGCGTGGCGATATCAACTATCCGATTATATACGGCGTTGGTGTTAACATAAAAACCGGTGAAATATTCCCAGCAACTTTTCTAGATCGAGGACCGGACAGACAATTGCGTGATGCTCGCAACTTCATGGGTGCACAATCGGTAAATATAATATATTGTATTTCAAATGAATAAAGTAAAAATATTTTTTAGCCTTAAAAATTTTAAAAATTTAACTATCTTATTTGGGTTATATTTGTTCTATATTCTATATAATTTCACATTTTACTCCTCCCTTATAGGTCTTGGACATTTATGACTCCTCCTTGGGCATGTTGCGTATCGGCCCCTTCAATTATGATCCATTGCGCGGCGCTGATTTGTGGCTATCACAGACAGATGAATTCCTCTTGCAACACCTATCGACGAGTCCGGACGTTGAGCCGCCTCACTTCACAATGCAGGTAGGTGCAATCACAAACCCTTCAAAAGTTAAATATTAACAGTTTATTTTTCTACAGATACGCGCAACAATAAAATTCATACAGGATAATCAATTCCCCGCAATCACCGTGTTTCGGGACAATCGGCCACGCTACTATCGGCGCGACGAGTCTACGGGCTGCTGGACTTTGGTTAGATATTAATTACGAATAAACGCACACTCACACATGCATCCATATACATACATATATGTAAACAATACGTGCTCGCATATTTGCATAGTTTGCGCTTAAAGCGAATATTCACTTAAGTGTTATTAAGCTGCGCTTTTACTTTGTTGTTTTAAATGTCCGCCTTAGCTGCTCCGTTCACTCTATGGCTGCTCTGTACTTTTGTACTCGTATGTAAATTGTATTTTTGCCTTTATTATGAATAATTTATGTTTTATTTTTTACTGCTGAACTTTTTTCACTTTTTTGTTAATTATTTTTTTTTTTTAGTGTTTTGCTCTGCTTCAATTTTGTATTTCAATGTTTTCAAGCACGTTGCTTCAGTGTAGGCACTAATTGTGCTTTTATTGTTTTGTTTTTAGTTTTTCTTACTATTACTTTTAAGCTCTCTTTGTTAAATGTAAACTATGTTGTATTGTAATATTTTATTTTGCAACTTTGATGGCAGCTTTGCAATCGAAAATTAAAATTTTGTTTTGTATTTGCCTCGAAAGCAGCAGGAGACGCATACACGCATATGTGTATGTACATAAAGTTAAGAGCTTAGCATATTTATACGATTTTAGAAGTTATTAGTATAGTAGCTAAACATAATATTAAAAAGTAGCGAGATTTGTGAGTCGAAATTTCTAATTATACTTGAAGATGTAATTGTATATAGGTATTTAAGCTAGAGCATTAGTATGAATTTGATATTGAATTCGTTTTTTTTTTAACACTTAAGTGCTGTAGTCTATATAAACTATGTTCTTGTAACCGATTGCTGAGTCTATAAGACTATATATTTAGTAGGTATAATCGTTTTTGTTTTTTGTGCGCGTAAAGTAATAGAAAATAAAAAGAAATGCTAATTAAATATTATAGTAAAAAACTAAAATAATAAAACTAATTCGTAAAAAATTGTAATAAATTGAATAAATTTATAATTACAAAATAATTCGTAAAAAAATTTATAAATAGTCTAAATTTACAATAAACTAAAATAAAAAGTAATAAAAAATATTATTAATAACTATAAGCAAATAAAAATTATATAGAATATTAAACAATACATAGCAAAATAAATTAAAATTTAAAATCGATAAATATAATAAAAAAAATATAATAGTTATTAAAAAAATATAATAATTTTAAATGTTTATAACTTATAAATAAATATTTAAAATTAAGAAATATAAAACAAAAAATTATATAAATAATAATAATTATTTCAAAATAAATGCGAACTAGACCGTAACATAAAAAAGATGAACACGATCTAACGTGCATAATATATTAAAATCGCAAAAAAAAATATTCGACCTTTGAACTCGGGTATTTTCACATAATAGAATGATGAGAACTTCCAGTATGTTATTTTTTAAACATGTTTTGAAAAAATTCAAACGAACAGCTTGTTGTAAATTTATGTAACTTCACTTACATTTTCTATCTAATTTGAACGCACTAAAATTTAATATATTTTCTTATAAAATCACATTAAACATTTTCAAAATAAATTTAAATTTAATTTAAAAAATTGATTTATCGAAATTAAAAAAGCTAAAAAAATATATTTAATTCACAAATTTAAAATTTCAAACTGTTTTAAATATACAAACATAAATACATATATGGAAAACAAAAAAAAACATCTTGGTGATACGCAAATTCGCTTAAGAGCATAAAACATATATTAGATAATTACTAAAAATATATTTACCACACACTTTTGTGAATTTAGACTTGTAAGCTTTGCCTTGCTATTGTGTTCTTACACACACATACATACATATACTTAAGAAACTAAAATTTAGTTGTTAAAACGCATTAAATGTTTTTTCCCTTTGTTGTTGTGTATAAGTATGTAGCTTTTATATATCATTTTGTAAATATGTGCGTAGTATAACACCAACAAATCTCTAAATCTATTTTCTACACTTTCTGCTCTTCCGCTGACTTAACTACTATCTTCTACGTAACTTCTGTATATATAATTGTATTTTATTTCTTATTCTAGGTTAATGATTGAGGCAAGACAGCGTAAAAATATAAATATAAAAATTAAAACGAATGTTTTCGCTAGCTACGTGTGAAAATAATTAAAAACAAGCCTTGAAGTAAATAAAAAAAAAATGTTTTAATAAAATTTTGTGAAATTAGTTAAATATTTTATGAAATATATGTATGTTGTATAATAGCTGCTAATAAATACTTGCATACAACTAAAATGTTAAAAGCATTATGTGCGCGACAATTTATATTCTTATTATTGCTATTGTTTGTGCGCTCGCTGTAAACACCCATTTATTTAATGTGTAACCATATTAACGCTATTAAATAAAGTGAATATTGTAATAAAAAAGTTTTTAATTAAATATATTAAAAGTTATAACTGTATACAGCAGCTGATAACGAAGCAAATGTACATTTATTTGCATGTTGCACATAAACAGGACACGCATTGTACATACATAAGTACATATAATGTACATATTTGAGCAACAATTAAGTATATGTACTTGAATATATCGAATATAGTTAATTATGTATACCAACGCCACAATTACGAATGATCAATTAGAAACGACTTCAATATTGTACACCTATACCAACACATACATGCATATATGGATTAAAAATGAAAACAATAAAGAAAATATTAATAAAAAAAATCGTTTATTATTATAATTTTTTTATTTTTAAAGTGGAGAGTCCTATGCGTCTGCTTGGTAACCGGCAATATTAATATTTAATTAGTTTCCTTAGGAAGGTCGTGATTCGACCACAACCCTAAGTAGGGATTATTCCGCCTTCCCACTTTAGCTCGGCTTCAAACGGATGTTCTTAGGCTACCCAGAGGATACTTGGTCAAAGACCGGAAGTCGTGAGCTGCTTGAGTCATATGTAAGAGAAAGTATTCGACGCAGTACCCACCGCGGGAAGCAGAGGAAGAGGAAGGCCTCCACTCCGTTGGAATGCCCAAGTGGAGAAGGACCTGGTTTCGCTTGGAATAGCCAATTGGCGCCACGTAGCGAAGAGAAGAAACGACCGGTGTGCTGTTGTTAGCTCGGCCATAATCGCGTAAGCGGTGTCTACGCCAATAAAGAAGAAGAAGATAGAACTTGTTATAACAATTCTACGTCTATCACCTCTTGGCTTCAAGTAATTCGCATCTACTGCGGCATAGTAACAGATTTTATGTCTAGGAATAACCTGGAGGCAGTACTATGAAGGCTATAGCAGAGGAGCCACCGATATCTTTTTTTTTTCTTTGTAGACATAAAGCAAATTTCGAATAATGTCTTTGCAATTCGCTTCATATATTTTTGGAATACAAGTTCCCATAGTTAATCTCATTAGAAGAAAATTTTAATACTTTTAAAATTGCCCTAACTGGTCCGCTTGCTTTTTGCTCGTTCTTCCTTATTGTGCATATGCGTAAGTATGTATACAGGTAAAATTCGCGCCTTATTTCACGCATGACCATGGAATTCTGCACGCGCTTTTCCTCCAAATATTTGTAAATATTGACGAATATCAAAGCTAAAGCGGAATATGAAAAGCAAAACAAAGAACCATGAAGAAATTTCACAAAAGAGAATTTATGATTGTCTGCTTAACAACATCAGCTGTTAGAAAAGAAAAGAAGAAGAAGAATACACACCACAAAATTATTAATATAAATAAGCTCGTTTAATATAATTAAAAGCGTAAAACAATAATTGGAGTTTTCGTCCAAAAAGCAGATTTGAAATTATTCAAGTTAAAAAACGCAAGCGCTCTCAAAAAATTAGTGCAAAATTATATTTATAACTTAACTTAACTATCCTTTAACCCATTTTCTCTTGTATTTTTTTCTTTTTATTAATAATTTATTGTTTTAGGCTATCAAATCATTTAAAAGCGCAATACATTTTTTTCATTTTTTTTCAATAAGTTCCATATTTTAATTCACAATAAAACGGTGAACTATTCGCGGTTTGCAACCCTGTCTACTTGTCATGTGCAACTTTTATCAGCGAGATACGCAACAATCGATTATTCAAGATATTTTACGATGTTTAATTAACATATTTAAACAATTATTCCTATTTCATATTCTCATTACCTAGTATACAACAGACAATAATAACATATGACAATATTAGTAGCATAATTTGAGCAGCGGTGGTGTTTTATACAAATACCAAAGGAAATCATAAAATCGATTACTCCGGAATGAGAAATGATCGGTTGCAACATAGATTTTCGACTAAAAATCTCCAGTCCAATTTGAGATTCGCAGCAGGACGTGTGTGTGAGTCGGGTGGTGAATATTTATTTTGTTTTTTCCATTTGTGTTTCTTGCAAAAGGTTTTCGAAAAGTGCAACGATATTAAAAATATCAAAAAATATTATTAAAATACGCTACAGTGAGGTAGGTGCAAATTCTACGGCAAAACCAGCGCTTTCCTGCGCCAACGTGCGCTGCTGTGCTGTGTAAAGAAAGCGCCCGTCTGTGTCCACATAATCGTCATCATCAATATTGCCATAACGTGCCCGTACGAAAGAGAAAATTTATAAGACTGAAGAAAAGCCATAGGCAGCAAAATTAGCAACTTTTTTTAGTTTATATATTTGTAATACGACGTGAAAGGTGAAACTTGCATACTTCGCTTGAAATTGAAGTGCAGAAAATTATATACGTACAAAAAAACAAAGAATTTTCATTTTAATACTGGGGGATAATCCATCTGGTGATGACTACTTTGGAGCAGAAAAGCAATAAGGAAAAAAGAAAAGATAATTGAAACGCAAAAAAGTAGACCGAAGAAGACAAGACTGCCAAGATAGCGAAAACGACTGAGAAGAAGCAGCAGGAGGGCGTAATAAGTATTTACATATGTATTGCATTGTGAATAAGTAAGTATTTACAAAGTGATTAAAGTGAATCTTCGAAGACAAAAATGGTGTATTTATTCATTTTAATACGCATTACTTGTATATTCATTTAATTCCAATAAAAGCGTTTAGTTTCTAATTAGACCTTTTGTATGTAGATGTATGTATGTATATTAACTACACTTTTGCATCTTAGTCGATATTTTAATACATTTAATATTGTTTTACTAAATTGTTTAAAAGTGTTATGTACATGATATGTTTGCAGAAAAATTTATTCGTAGTGTCGACAACCCTGTCAAAATTTTGCAAATTCTTCAACGTGTCTTCGTTTATTTCGGCAATTCACAAGTATTTGTTTTTGTTTCGTCTTTATTGGTTTCTTTGCGAAATTTCTCCATTGTTGTTTTTTGCACTGTTCGAACCGTTTCCCCTAACCCTCTTGCGAAGAAACGGCATTGTTGGCTCGAGGCCGTTTAACAGTTTCTGCAAATGCCAGTGAATTCGTAGCAAATAACGGTATAATTTTATCGGCAACGCTGGTTTCTATGCCATTTCGGCGAAAAGAGCATTTGCATAAATTTTCTTTGATATTTTGTTGTGCATAAAATTTCTTTGATTTTAAAATCCTTTATTGTGCATATTGTGCTAATATATTTACACCCACTACAAGAACGCAAAAATAAAAAGAATTCTCGCTTTCAATGAGGCGTGAAGGCCAAAATTAGCAAGTGTTACATTTCATATTGTCTCTACGATTCACTTCTTTAATTACATTTTATTTAATTTTTCATTTTGTTAGTGTAAACTAATTGTCTCTCTTCAATTACAGAAGCCGTATCAGGCGCCTTAAATAACGAGTGAATTATTTTTTCAATTATTAAAAGTGAAAAAATTATTTCTAAAAAAGTTTTCGCATTTATACAAATGCGAAAGGACTTTGTGACTATTTTATAAAAACATTATATATATAACGACACAAAACAGAATCTTAAACGAAACGAAACAATTAAAAACTAATATAACACAACGCATAAGAGAGAAAACAGCTTACTATATAAAGCTTTGAGCACTGAAGCAACAACTGCTATACAAAAATAAAACACAATGAGTACTGTTTCCTCAGCGGCGTCTGCGCGGTCAGCCGCCTCAACTACGGGCACAGATACCACCAAGAGACTACAGATCACACACGTCGATGCGTTTGGTCCGTACTTGCGCATATACGGCCAAATGAATCCGGACGCAATGGCTGTATTGCGCAATAGAATCCAGGAAATGTTACGCACATGCCTAGCCATCGATCCGACTTGGCCGGTGCAACGACAACAAGTACCGCTACGCCTTGGCACTTTATGCCTTTATAAGAGCACTAAAGGTATAGCACCGGCCGATTTTGAATTTTTGCGCGTACGCATACTGGACGTTATAACTAATAGCGGGCAACAGAATGCGACGCAGGGACAAAAACCGCTGGTCAAAGTGGAAGTGGAATTCGTCGACTACGGCGGAAAGGCGCTGGTGGCCAGTTATGAGGTAAGTGTATGCGTCAGCGAAGCGCAAAATAAAATATGCATGCACATCTTTATTTGTACATAACGTTAACGCATTCTTCATGCGCTGTCATAAATAAAGTAATGTGTGGTTGGGTAGTTACTGAGTGGTGTCATCCCCAATGTAGTTATAAGAGTGTATTAAATTTCGGTTAGTTAAATGAGTAGTGTGATAAATAAACAAAAATAATAACTGTTCACTAACTTTTCTTCTATTCGTAGCTCCTCTTCCCCAAACAGCCGGAAGCTTTGTCCTCTATGCCCACAATATGCGCGCCATACATCCTATTGGGCATTTGCAAAGATTTCAAACCAGAAGAGCTGGAGGAGATTTCACGCATAATTTTGCGTCAAACATTGGACATATCCATTGAACATGAAGTAAGTGAAGCTTTTGCTGCGATTTCGATTTATTTTATTTTTCTTTATTTTTTCAGTTTAAGCAATATAAATTTATTACAATGAAATGGAAGGAATTCAATTTTGCTGAGTTTTTAATACATCAAAAAAAAATCGGTGCACCTATCGCAAGCGAATTGCTACGTGATAATTTTGCTAAATTTATCAAGCAACAAAATCAAAAGCAGCAACAGCAACAACAGCAAACACAAACGCTACCAGCTCAACAGCCACAAAATCATCATTTAGCAACGTCACAGAAGCAACAACAACAACACAAGCAAACCCTTCCGATGTACCCTGCTGTCGGCGGCAATGCCAACAACAACAACTATTATGCCATTAATCATAACAACAATGTAGCACCCGTTAGCGGTGTATACCCAGCTGTTGGACGTTCACTAGCTGCGCGTTTGCAACAATATCAGTTAGAACAGCAACAACAACAAGCGCAAGCGCATTTAGCCATGCAACCACAAATGTTAATGGTAAATATAGAATTTGCTTATGATTTTGTAATGTAATTTTAATCTCCCTCCTTTATGATCGCTCAGAACTTGCAGCGTCCTATACAGCCACGCATGCCACACACCATTGGTAATTTACGTTCGCTTTATGTGCCTTATGCTGCACCAGCCTATCAGCAGCAAACTGCTTACAACGGATTTCAACCAACAGTTGCCAACGCCATGTCTGGTCTTCCATATTCAAATGCTTACAATACGCGCTATCAGCGTCCACAGCAAGCGCAGCATAAACAAGATTTTGCTAGCAACGCCAATAGCAGCAAACAAGTAGTGAACACTTCACCGCGTCGCGTTACCACTGCCACTTTCAAGACCAACAATTTAACTGTTGGTAAAACATATGATGTTTACGTTAGCTTCGTGGAGAATGGACCCTGTTTGTTTTCGGTGCAGTTGGCGCTGGCACAGGACGAACTAACCGAAATGATGAATCGCATTGAGCGTGTGCAACTGAAGCCATACGCTGACAAACCCGTCTTGGGCACAGCTTGCATTGCGCGCTACTCCGAAGACGGACAATTCTATCGCGCGCTGATCACCGGCGTACAAACGACAGCATGCAAAGTGGTTTATATTGATTATGGCAATGCAGAGTTGGTCAAATACAGTGATTTATATGAAATACCTGATGAGTTCCTAGAGGCAAAAGCGTTCGCCATACGTTTCACACTCTCAGGCCATAAAGACTTGGAGCCTATCGATGAGAGCTTGAAGAAGGCCTTCAAAGATCTAATGATGTATAAGAATTGTCAGTTGAAAGTTATGCCATTAGAAGGACCGCCATTGGTGCAATATTGCGAGCTGTACTTACAGGTAAGCGTGTGTGAAATTTCAGCGTTATGATAATTCTTCATTTATTTTTTTTCTTAAACGCAGCAGAAAAGCAACGTGCTCGATGTGCTGAAGGATATACAAAAGTGCCGTCTAGTATATCCGAAATCGGAGAATTTAAACAACAACGATATTGTAGAGATCCGATATATCGACTCACCCAAGCATTTCTACGTGCAAAAAGTGGATAACATCTCGAAATTCGAGAAGCTCATGGACGATATGTTCTTGTATTACAATAAAAATCAGGTTGTGCCCAATCACTTGGCGCTCGGCGCGCCATGTATTGTGAAATATGATAACGAATGGTATCGTGCTGAAGTGATGCGTGCCGACTCGACCGCCATTATTGTGCGCCACGTCGATTTCGGCTACGAGCAAAAAGTCACCAAGAATCTATTGAGTAACATCGCCGAGAAGCATTTAAAACTGCCGCGTCAAGCCATTCAATGCTGCCTAAAGGGTTTCGAAAATAACGAACTTAGCAAAGACTTGGCCACCAATCAATTTGAAATGCTCGCCGAAGAGTCGAATCGCCAACGACGCTCGTTCACCGTCAAAGTCTTCCGCATACAACCGGACGGTGTGCACTTGGTGAACCTTTGCACCAAAGACTTGAATGTCATGAAGAAGCTTTACAAATTATCCATGCCTTTCGAACAGTACTTAACATTGGAGAAGGAGGAATTCAATATACACTCGCACAACGGTCATCAGCATAGACAGAGCGCCGGACACGAGAATGGCAATAAGACACCATCGATTGCTTCCTCTAACGATGTGGCATCACTGCATTCGAGCAAGAAAGCAGCACAGATACTCAACTCCACCACATTGCAAAGCGAAGAGCAGCTACAGCAAACACCGCAACGACAACAGCAATTGCAGCAGCAGCAAGCGCGTAAAACGAACTCACGCACTACCGGTAGCAAGTCTGGCAGCGCCGCAGGCAGTGCACCGGCGAGCAGTGTACAGGGTACGCTCTCGGTGGAGTGGGACAAGCAGAGCTCGGCCAGCTCGATGGACAATCGCGATTCGCGCTCCAGCTCCAGCGAGTTGAAACACGGCAAACGTCAGCAGCAGCAACAACAACAACGGCAAGGCCGCAATGCGCCACATACGCCAACAATACAAGCGAACTTGAATGTCAGCAATAGCAGCAGCGGTGGCGCCGATAGACGCAGTGTCGGCAGTGGCGCCAGCAATGTTAGCAGCCAAAATCAGAAGCAGCGTAGCGGTGCCAATCAAATACCGCCACGCTTCCAAAACGAAAATCGGTAAAATATATAAATTTTTTTAATTATGGTAACTGTAAAATGTATTAACCGCTTTCTTACTCTTTCACCTTTAGGCGTCAGAAGAAGGAGCCCGTAACGCCACCACGCCAGCAGCGCCCACAGAATGCGCCGCAAGGTTATTCACAGCAGCGTAACAAGTCCGCCACCAATAATGCCAACACACCACGCGCCAATGATACACACTCCGAGGTGAGCAGCAATGCTGGTAGCGAGCTAAGCGAACAAGTACAAGCGACGTCCACACAGTTGCCCGATGAGTATGTGCCGCTGAATCAAGCATTCCCCGTACAACATTTGGATACGCCAACGCGCGAGGATGTCATCATTTGTTGGTGGATTTCACCACATCAATTCTACACTCACCTCAAATCGCGTCTGCCGGAATTCGAGCATTTCATGCGTGAAATACAGTTATTCTATAAGACGAAATCACTGCAGCAGCTACAACTAAAAGTCGGCTCCTATGTTATCGCACGCTATCGCAAAGAGAATCTGCTCTATCGCGCGCGCATACTCGCCTGCAATCAGATGTTGCGCAAATACAAAGTGCAATTCGTCGATATTGGCAATCAGTACACGGTCACCTCCGAGGATATCTGGCAAGTGGAAAAACGTTTCGCCACGTTGCCTGTCATGGCGCACCTGTGTAGCTTCAGTGGCATTGTGTCCAACTTTGATCACCTTTACATAATCGATCGCATGGAGAAATACTTGCCGGCGGGCGCAACCCTAAATTGCGAGTATATTGAGCGTGAGCAGGAGATGTACTATGTCAATGTCAAACTGAATGGCGTGTCACTGAAAGAGACACTCAAGTCGGAGGGCATAATTACCGAGGTGGCGCCAGGTAAGCAGTACAAACATGTTTTTCACATAGTATGTACTAAAAAATATTTTTTTCGATTTGTAGAGCTGCGCCTCAGCCTGCTGGCAGGCCAACAAATACGTGTAAAGATTACATACGTAAAGGATATGTTGAACTTCAAGCTGCAGGTGGAGGGCTTGCCTGAGCATGTACAACTGTTGAGTTCCTACGACGATCTGCGCTATGTCAAATCCAATCCAGATGTAGCGGTGAAATTCAAACAATTTTACGAGGGCAAAACATGTGTGGTCAACATAAAGGATGTCAATGACAACAAAGTGTATGCCAATTTTTTAATATTTTTTTATTTTATTTTTTTTTTATTTCATTTTTTTTTTTCTTTTATTTTTTTTTATTTTATTTTAATTTTTTTTTTATTTATTTTTATTTATTTATTTTAATTTTTTTTTATTTTATTCTTTTTTTTTATTTATTTTTGTTATTTTTTTTATTTATTTATTTATTTTTTTTTATTTTTTTTTTATTTATTTTTATTTTATTTTTTTTTTGTTTTTATTTTATGTTTTTTTGTAATTTTCTTATGAGATTTTCCTTTAATACGGTATTCCATTACAGCATTCTACTACGCCCACTTGTGCCGCTGTTAAAGGAAGATGTGACGACGTTTATTTGCCAACAGCCGGTGGTGTTGGAGCGTTTCGAGGCGCGTGTTGTGCATGTGGCGAGCGCATATCGTGTGTTTGTGCATACGATCGCTATGGAGGCGAAAATGATAGAGCTGCTGAATGAGATGTTTGAATACTATGAGCATAACGGTTAGTAGCGCAGGGTACATTAAATTTGCCACGAAGTTTGTAAAACCCAGAAGGAAACCTCCGAGACCCTATAGTATAGTCGATTTAACGATTTAATCGTGTCCGTATGTCTGTATATATGGCAACAAGTCTCCCAGATTTGGAGATATCGACCTGAAATCTTGCACGCGTCCAATTCTTTGCAAGAAATTCGTTTATCGGAAGCCCTGGCCAAAAGAAAACGGCTATCTCACCAACCTTTTTCGCTTCCTCTCTGCACGGAATCTAACACTTTTCCCCACTAAATCCCAAGAATTCTCAAAGGACGAAGGAGTACAGACTTGACCTAATATTGTAAAGCCGCAACGAAATCCTCAAGTCGCTAGCCGACAGCACATGGGTAAAAGACCAAAAAAAAACATTATTGGCAAAGTAAAAGGCAATTGGCCGGCCGGTCCTTAACCGCGCCAATATGGTCACCTGAATGTAGTGAAACGCAGGCAAGGAAGCTTCGATGCTACCGAAAACTACTTTTTTTTTATTGTGTTTTGTTATTAAGAATCTCAATTTATACCTCAATTATCTCATTTTAGGTACACCCTTGGGCACTTTTGAGCCGGACCAAATTTGCGCCGCGCACGGCAGTGATGGCAATTGGTATCGCGCGCGCATCACACCACAATTGACCAAAGATGTCATCGAGGTACACTATATCGACTATGGAAACACGGAAAAATTAAGCGAAAAAAGTTTAAAAACTCTGGAGGAAAGATTCTACCTCAATCGCAACTCTTTCGCAATTGAGTTGAATTTACCGGTGCGCACATTGGCAGCAGATGCGCAACATCGGAATTCGAAATCGAAGAAAGCAGCAAATGTGTCGGCCGACCTAGACGCGGCTGCACTGGAGAAACTAAAGCAGCTGGCATTGGTGGACGAACCCGTGGTGCATGTGCGTGCGTTGGAGGTGCAACACAACCATTTGATTGCCGAACTCACTTTGGCTGGCGGTGAAAATATTGTGGATGCGTTGCTGCAAACGCAGCTAATAAAGTCACGTGATGTGGATTTCATGCGTAAGCAGCTGGAGAAGGACAAAACAAATATGTTTGAATACATTGAAATGGTGGATCTGACGCTCGAAGAGGAAGATGACACGGAAAAGAAAATGACAGGTAAGAGCAAGAACTCCAGCTCACCAAAGAAGAAGAAGCAAGCGGAGAAAACTGTGAAAAAGGAGACTACAGTGAACAACAGTGTGCCTGAAGTGATTAAAAGAGCAGAGAAAGAGAAAACAGTTGAAATGACTGCGCCAGTTATAATGGCTGAGACGCCACCGCAAACACCACCACAACCGCAAGAAACTAAAGTCGAGGCGGCAGCAGCCCAACCAGCACTTACACAAACACCAATACCGGCAGCAACACCAACATCACCACCTCCGTCAACCACCGCGTCTGAGCCGCAATCGGTGGCAGAGTCCGAAACTGAATCCATCGATCCCTGCGCTGATATGGAACATGCCATACTTGGTCACTGCGACAATCCCGGCCAATTCTATGTGCATCCCTACGATAAAATGGATGAATTGCGTCAGCTGCAAGAGGATTTGCAAATTGTCGCCAGCTCTCTGCCCACACTAATGGTGGTGGCGAATGGTGTGCACTGCATCTCATACTACTCGGTTAACAAGCAATGGTATCGCGCCAAGATCCTCGATGCCGAGCTTATGGTACTGCAGTTCATCGATTATGGCAACACGGATTGCGTGTCGGACACGACGCACGTGCGCGAGATGAGCAGCTGCAACGACATCGAACCGTTCTGTATGCCCTGCTCACTGCCGATCAAGCCGAACGGCACAGCCGATTGGGTCGACGCAGCCAATGCCATCTTCAGCGATTCGCACGGCAAATCGGTGAATTTCGAGTACATCACACGTGGTGATAAGTACAAACGCAGCTTTATCAATCTTTACATCGATGGCGCAAACATTGCCGACAAACTGGTGGAGGATGGTTTTGCCAAGCACCTAGTATTGGTCGATTCCGGCGAGAATTGCTATATATCACATGTAAACAGCATAACCGACTTCTATATACAATATGAAAAAGACTCGAAAGCTTTGGAATTGATTGAGATCTATTTGGCCGAAAACGAGAAACTGAAGAAATTAGAAAAATTCGAATATGCTAAAATTGTGGCGGCGCTCTTCCCCGATGACGAAATGTGGTATCGCGCTAAACTACTCAAACACATACCGAACCGTGGTTACGAAGTGCTATTCATCGATTACGGCAACACATCCATCAGTCCCGAATGTCGTGAGATTTCTGAAGAGATTGCCAAGTTGCCGCCTTTGTCGAAAAAGTGCGCACTACATGTGCCCGAGCATTGTGTGGCCTGGTCCGATGCAGCCGAGGAGAAATTCGGTGAAATAGCGGCGCAAGGTGAAACAATCTTCACAGTCGAACTATGTGAGCCAGCTGGCGATCATGCGCTGGTGCATCTGCTCATTGACGGACACAACATCAACGATGATCTCGAACCGCTGTGCGAACACAAGCCCGTCGAAGCCGATCTAAATATGAGCTTCAGCACGACCATACAATCGTCGGTGTTCGAGAGTGGCAAAGTGTACGATGCCGTTATTTCGCATGCCAACTCGCCGCTCGACTTCTTTGTGCAATTTAGTAAGGACACCATACGTCTGGACGATATGACCAGCAGCTTGAACGCGCTCGGCATGGATGCGCTAACCGATGCGAAGATCGGTCAACTCTGCGCTGCGGTCTATTGCGAAGATAATGCGCTCTATCGCGCGCGCATACTAGAAATCATCGTTGATTCGGACGCCAAGCCGCAGTACCGTGTGATCTTCATTGATTTCGGCAACGAAGCCATCACCGATGATGTGCGCGTATTGCCGCACGATTTACAGGCGCTACCGGAATTCTCACGACACTGTCAACTGGTGGGTGCTGCCGAAGAGATTGGCGAGCATAAAACGCAAGCGGCTAACGAAGCATTCGGCCAGCTGATTGAGGAGTGTGAAGGTCTGGTGAAAATTGAGTTTATCGAAAGCAAGGAGGCCACAACACCTGTGCCGGTCAGGCTGTATGCTACCAGCGGCGGTGAGGATCTCGGCGAAAGGCTGCACTCGCTGATCGCCGCGATTAGCGCAAACGCGTCCGCCGTGCTGGCAACACCACCAATCGCGGAGAACACCTGCGTTATATCGCATGCGATTTCACCAACACATTTCTACATACAACCGAAGGGTAATTCACTGCAGTTGGAGCTGGTGTCGAAGGCGCTCACCAAATCCGATGCCGAGCAGCTGCCCGCGCTGCAGAGCGTTGAAGTCGATAGCGTTTGCAGCGCTTACTCGCTTGAGGATGACTGCTACTATCGCGGTCGTGTGCAAAAAGTGCTGCCTGGCGATGAAGGCTATGAGGTATACCTGCTCGACTATGGCAATGTCATAAATGTCACCGTTATAAAGGAATTGCCCGCTGATTTGCGTGCCATACCGACGCTGGCGTGGAAGTGCAAACTAAATGTGGTGCCTGAGGCGCCTGAAACGCTGCTAAACGAATGCTTTGCGGCGCTGCTGGAAGCGCACTTTGGTGAGATCTACACCATCGAGTCGGACGAAGTTGCGCTGGACACAAATGAGCGCGTACACATTGTTAAATTGCAGGCGAATTACAAGGATTTGGCTGAGGAGTTAGCTGACGCTGTGTCCAAGGGTGACGCCGAGAAGGCGGCCGCTGCCCTATCACCCGTGCCCACGCTGCACAATTGCACCATCATACATATCAACTCGCCGGCTTCATTCTACATACAATTGGCCGAAGATGTGCCCGCCGTGGAGAGAATCACCGATGTGCTCTTAGACGCTGAAACTGATTTCCAAGCATTCACCGATTTGCAAGTGGGCGCCAGATGTGCCGCCCAATTCCCCGACGATTTGGCATTCTACCGCGCGGAAATTGTGCAAGTACTGGAGGAGGGCAAATGTGAGGTGCATTACCTGGACTTCGGCAACAACGCCATCACCGATCAGTTTCGTGTGCTGCCCGACGGCATGCTCGATGAGGCGGCCTACAGCAAACACTGTGCGTTGGATGTTAATTTAGCGAGCAATTTGGATGCCAGCGCCGCATTTGCGCAGTTCATCGATTCGCGTTTCTCCGAAACATTCCAGGTTGAGTTGCTTAAAACGACCGTGGAGCCGGTCATCTGTCGTCTATTCTATCAGGAAAAGAATGTGGCCAACGAAGTGCTGCAATTGTTGAAGGGCGCTAATGGTAGTGGCGCTCCGGCAGCGCTACTGCCGAACGGCCTCAACGACTCGGCTGCATTAAATGAGCAAGAAAATGCAGCAACTGAAGACAGCGTTGAGACGACGCAGTAACACGCATATTTGCAGAACAGTTTCGAGCTGCGCATGCGTACAAGACTTAACAGCAAACCAGAGTGAGATATGAAACATAACTGATTTTTACAGCCTAAAGCGTTCGGCGTACTAACGAGCGTCAGCTTTCGACTATACTTACCGTTGTTTGGAGCCGAACGGCGGTGTGGTGCTAGAAGAGCGTTGTAAAACTGGCACCTCGTGCCGAATTTGAAGTGCGCAGAGAGCAAATCAACATTTGTGTGATATACATACATACATAAATACTATAAATATTGTAATATTTTTTTTTCTAAATTGAGTATAGCTCATATTTATGCTGCATAGCGAACTGAGTGAGAGAAAAACGGGCAACCCGAACCCGAAAAATATAATAAGTGCCAATTTTTGGGCAGAAATTGAAATTCTAAATGTAAAATGCATAGGAAAACGCGAGTTAATTATTTTGATATTTTTGCTAAGAGGCCTTTACAAAGAATTTTTTTATATAAAATTAATTAAAACGATAAAGAAATTTTATTATTATTTTTTTATTTTATTTCGCGCGTAAAAAGTTCGTAGAACGTGAATTTTTCGTTGGAGCTGCGGCAATTTTTGTTCCAAAGTAATAATTGAGGTATTTTCATGAATTTATGCTAATGAAATGCCTTTCAAAGTAAGAAGAAGCATATGTATTTTTTTTTTTTTTTGTAAACGTGCGTTTGTTGCACGTATAGTAAACATTGTAGAGTCTACGAAAGCAGCTTGATGTTGTGTTGAGGTCAAGCGCTTGAGTTGCGGGTATACCGTTAAAGTGTAACTCAAGCCAAGCAAGAAATAAGGAGAGAAATATTAATGTTAATTTTGAAACGAAAATAAAAATCTCGAAAATGAACAAAAAAAAATGTAAAATAATTATAAAAAACCAAACGAAAAAAATATCGCTAACAAGCAAAGTATATAAATAAACAAATATATAATGAATGCATTACATATACACATACACGAGCATTATAATACTTATATATGAACACAAGCAAATAAATAATAATAATAATAAAAGGAGAACTTGCTCAATTTATATACGAAACCGCTAAATACATTGTATAACAGGTTGTACTACAACAATGCTGAAGAAAGCAAAATTTTGCACAGCAAAAAAAGAAATGAAAAGAAGTATGAGTTCGTTGCAATAATTACTAATCGCCTAGCGAAATCGTCTATTGCAATTCAAGAGTGGCGTGAGAACGCTTTATTATTTTAAAAAATGTTATTATTATTTTCGTAAAAAATATCACAACGCGTCCATTTAATTTTCGTTTTTGTAGTAAAGTGTTGGTGGGTAACAAAGTTAAGAGTAGCAAGCAATTTGCAAAGCATTTTTTTTTATTTAACGCAGCTTCAAATTGCATATGGCTGCTGTTTTCTTTTTTATTTTCAAAATATTTAGTCTTTTTTTTAACAATAATTCTTTTCTTTATTTTTTATTTTTAACTGAATAAATGGTTTCTTTATTTCTTTTTCAATTTCCTAATTTTGCTACCACTTGAATTATTTCATTTAATTATTTAACAAATATGTATGTGTAACTGAGCAATATTTCTTTATCTACTTTAGTCTCAATTCTAATACTTGCATTCTTATAAAAATACAGTAAACTAAAACAAAAAAAAAAAACATAAGCAAGCATCACTTTTTATATATTTCACTAATTTTCATTCAAGACAGTTATTAACCAATTTTATACACTTCCAAACTTTAAAAACATTTATTTGATTTTATTATATAAAATATACGTGACTTTGAAATTATAATAAAATCATATATAAACTCAGCGAAAAAAATTAAAATACCAGAAAATTTGAAAAAAAAACAACAAAACAAATAAATTAAACAAAAAAATCGATTATACTAAAAACGAACAAAATGCGTGTTTTATATGGTGGGGGGAGATTGGGGAGGGCAGGGAAATTATAAAGATGAACTTCCATAATTCGTATACTTGAAATGGCAATATAAGTAAAATTTCATACGAATTTCCTTCCATAAATCAAACTATTAAGTTGGCACGTGATTCATCAAGTCGCATTTTTTGGGGAAATCCCGTTTTATGAACGCCTACTCAGGTAGAAGTCGCCGCACATATTTATCCCTTCAAGCGGAACTATTGCGGATTATATTGAGTTGGACAAAGAATTGTTCAGCCATGATATTGTAGAACCGAATATAGACCCAACGAATATGCCGGGGTCAAAAATGAGTGGTGGGCGCGTCTACAACCTGGGAGATACATATGTATGTATGTATGTATATTATTTTATTTTTAATATTTTTTTAAATTAATTAATTTTTTTTATTCATTAATTTTTTTTATTAATTAGTTTTTTTTAATTATTTTTTTATTAATTTTTTTAATTGATTTATTTTATTATTTTTTAATTAATTATTATTTTTTAATTAATTTTTAATTAATTACTTTTTTAATTAATTTTTAATTAATTATTTTTTTAAATTAATTTTTAATTATTATTATTTTTTTTAATTATTATTTTTTTTAAATTATTTTTTTTTATTTATTTTTTTTTTTATTTATTTATTTTTTTTAATTAATTATTTTTTTTATTAATTTATTTTTTTACTAATCTATTTTTTTAATAAATTAATTTTTGTTAATTAATTAATTTTTTTTTATTTTTTTTTAATTAATTAATTTTTTTTTATTTTTTTTTTAAATTAATTTATTTTTTTTAATTAATTTATTTTTTTTAATTAATTTATTTTTTTTAATTAATTTATTTTTTTTAATTAATTTATTTTTTTTAATTAATTTAATTTATTTTTTTTAATTAATTTATATTTTTTACATATTTTTTTATTACAGTAGAGGCCCGTCAATTAAATTTAGAATTTATATTACACCGCTTAATACATACAAATTTCTAACGTTGATTTTCAATAGATTGTTTTAAGTTTTTTTTGGAATACTTATGTGTATTATTTTGTTATAATAAACTTTATAAATATTTTATCTTAATACATAGTTCATTTTATTTTTTATATTTATTCTTTTTTTCTTCATATAGTTTTAATTAATTTTTTTACACAAATCTAATGTGGTTTTTTGTTCTGAATTTATATTTTATTTATTTTTGTTAATTATTTTTTATGTTGGTTTATGTTGTTTTTTATATTTATTTATTTTTTATATTTATTTTTTTATCTTTATTTTTTTTTGTGCTCTTCATATATTTTTAATTAATTTGTTTATTCAACTGTAATTTGTTAATTATTTCTTAATTTATATATTTTCGTTAATTTTCTTATTCTTCATTCTTTTACTTTTTTTTATTATTTTTTTAGTGTTTTTACTTAGATTTTTCATTTTATAAATTAATTCTTAATGGATTTTTAAAATTACGTCTGTATTGATTTTTTTATTTACGTACTTTTTTCTTATATTTTTAATTATATTTCTATTTTATTTAATTTTTTTTTATAATTAATTTTTTTGTATTGTTAATTTATTTTGAATCAATGTTATTCTTTTGAAATTAAATTAATTTTAAATTTAATTATTTTTATTTGTTTAATTTTTATATTTCTAATATTTTTTTAATTATTATTTTTCACTTTTTTAAATTACGTTTATTTATTTTTTTAAACATATTTTTATTTTATTGTTTTTTGTTATTACTTTTATTTAATTTTTCGATATTTTTGTACGATATTATTATTATTTTATTAATTTTTTTCATATGGCAATAATATAAATTCTTAAAATCTCATTCGTTATCTACAAATGTACTTGGCCTAAACCTTCTTTATGTTCGTACTTATGCAAATAACAGTGTTTTCGACCGGCCTTAGGTCATTTGAGGAATAGGTTCCTTGTAATTTTACTTTCCAGTGCTGGCCTCAAATGTAACAACAACACAATTAGCGCATTGACCAGCTTCAAAGCAAATAATTGCGGAACGGTAAGCGGATTTTCAAGGCAAAAACAAAATAAGGGAATTAACTTTCACAATTGACGGAAGTATTGTGATACTGATATCGCTTATTTTGGGAATATGCTAATCTTTCTGTTTGATTGTGCGCGTGAAAGAATTCTGCGCAGGCGTAAACGTGCGGGTTGCATGTGCATATGTTTACTTTACAGGTACGAGCAGACAGCCTGCAAACAGGCATATACATACATTTAAATAGGTGCTAAGTAAATAGAACAGAAAGAAGATAATACAAATGTGCATGCACTCGGTGAAACTATTTATAAAACTCATTGCACATGGTAAAACAAATAAATGTAAATATTTTTTTAAAAAATAGAAATTCTTTGCGATGATCTTAAGATAATGATTTTTCATTACCTATGTACATATACATATGTATATGAATAAGTATGTTGCATCGATTGTTCAGGAGTACTAGAGGCGATGGATGAAAGCAAATTTTAAATATTGTAAGTTGGACACTCGTCTATGTATTTAATTATACTATATCTCTTGACCTGTAAGAATAGTTAGCGAAGGGCTAATACAAATTTCGACAAAAGAGCATTTTTTTTGAGATTTTTGTGAATATTATTTAGACTTTTTTCGGCTCATAATAACTTTTCATCAATTTTAATTACCTCGAAATTGGAAAACTAGAAGAGAACATCACCAGAGACTTTATACTAAACTTTCGACCTTCACAAAGGCTGATCGGATGGAAATTGCGTGATCCTGTTAGTAATATCAAGTCAACATGAAGAAGAAGTTCAGGATTAAGTATAATACAAATGTAAGAATTATTTAGTCGTAGGAGTTTTAAACAGACCTTTAATAAATTCTCAATTTACATAAATTAAGAAACTGATAGACGTAATTAAGGGACTAATTGAGTAAATTAAGGGTCTAAAGAACTCAATTAATGTACTAGTTGACTTATTTAAGGGACTAATTGGCTCAATTAAGGGAGTGTATGAAAAACCTTTTCGAACGAAGCAGCCGAAATAACATCAATTTGGCCTAAATGAAGCTCGCTGTGCTCTGATTGTTTAAACAGGTTTCTTATCAATTTTGTCTTCTTATCAGATCCTTCAGAAAATGAACACATACAGATAAAAAAGCAAAAAAACTTAACGAGAAGAGAACACTATGCAAACAAAAAAGTATCTTTTGGAAAAATAAATGTGTAAATTCATACATACATACCTTTAAATAAAAATATATAAGTGCCTTGTATTATACTTAGAAATATGTATATATATATTTATAAGTATGTATTTAAGTATGCCTGTAAATTAATGTTTGTACCATTTTTAAGTTCTCTTAACATAACGGTGATAATTGAAATTGTAGCTTTAACAATGCTATTTATGATGATTGGGCAAGTGATTGCAATGAAACTGAAGTGCTGTAGTAACTAGGTTAGTTTCGAAATGTTTTTATGTACATATGTATATGCACATGGTAAGTGATCACAAAAGGAAAACTAACTGCCAGTTCAATTCCGTGAATTTTGTAACTGCCATCAGCAAGCGAATTTTTTAAATTCAGAAAAACGTGACTAAAGCATTATCATTGTTTGCACTCAAGATATACAAAAATCGAAGAAAATCTCAAAAAATTCATTGTGCCCATATGATCAATAAATTGAGGGTCCTAGGTCGCTTCCAAATAGCTGAGTTCTATACATTCGGCACTAAAACAATATAATTCGGCATATACGAAATGTTTCGATTCGAACACTAAACTACATATTAGGTATCATGTCAGCCATTATTAGCTGAGAGATCTTATCCTTCATATGAAAAAAGTGTCTGCTTTTGTAGTCTGATACTTTAGAGTACAACTCGATCTTATTTCGCTGCCATTTTGATTTATGTATGTAGTTCCATTTTCGTCGAAAAAAACGGTTTTAGAAAAATTCGGGAATTTTATGGACGCCTTTGTTCAGATCCAGACTAATTTTTATACCAAGACAACACTACCAACACATTTCTACCATTTTCTTTCCTTTCACCAGAACACGTGACCGTTTCAAATAACGTTATTAACAATAATTTTTATTTTGAAAACGTTTTCTCACAAAAATAAAGTCATGTTTTATACACAGCAAAAAACTCTTACATACATATGTATGTATGTATGTAGAAACAAATAAACAAGAGTGCACATATTCGTGTGGCATGCGATCAACGAGGCATCACCGCGCAAACATTTCCATTATCAGCACTTAACACCTTATATTTATTGTTGTTTCCATAGCTACTACTGTTATATTATCACCACCAACAGCATGCACCGAAGTCAGCCGGAGCAAGTGTTCCGTTAACATTTCGATTCTTACTTAACAGTGATGTTAACATATTCAGCTACTGTTTGTGGACAGAATCTTGAATGAGATTTTCTCATTTTCCAACGAACAGCTGACCTAACAGTTATTTTTCGTCGTCGGCAATGCTTATCACTTGCTCGGCTTGCTAGCACACACACACTGTAATACGGTCGGCCACTCGGTCATTCAGCCAGCGAATGTTAATATCACTGCTTGATAAAAATTCTCGGTGTGCGTGATCGTTGTGGCTCTGCCGTCTGTGGCATATGCGATGCGGTGATCGCATTTTCACTTTAATATAACATTTGAAACGGTACTTGCCGGTTTGATTAGATCGCATTGGGCGCGAGTGCTAGTCGGTGGGGGAAGTGGATTTTTAATTAAAAAATATTTACGACACGAATACACCGTCGCTAAAGTCAAATAAAAGTGATATTTAGTGAATGATTTGCAAGTAGAATTCTCGAAAAAAAGTGAAAATTCTGAAATGGAAAATTTCGAAAATTAGTAAGCAAATGTTGAAATTAAAAAAATATATAATAATGGCAGGCAATGCAAATCAACGAGCAATAATTTGCCGAAACTAAATGTGCGTTTTGAAATTGTGATGAAATATCAAAAATTTTAAATGTGAGAAATATTTAGTTGAAATAAAAAAAAATTTTTGAAATAAAAAAAAATTTTGAAATAAAAATATTTCGTTGAAATAAAAATATTTTTGTGCCCGAATTTGTTTGGTGTGTGAAAACAGCTCAAACCCACAACAAAGTGTTTATTTCTTAATATTTGTGCTAAGGATGTCACTTTCGAAAACAACGAAATTTCTTTTACTAAATTGGATTATTATAAATACAGTCTTATAAGCGAGAGGTGAGCTTAATTTTTTTAATTATTTGAATTCATAAATGTGCATAAGTCTTAAATTGTCGAAATTGTAAATGTTTTCGGTATTAACTTCTGGATTATTGGCTTCATTAAAGCAAATTTGTAAATGTTTGCTCATTAACTCAGTTTTTATATTTACTTGCTTGTCATATAATTCATATTTTAATATTTTGTAAATAAAAAGTAATAATTACAAAAATAAAGGATCAAAGATTCTGTATTCATTAGTAACATTTGTTCAGTCACATAATTTCTGTGTTCTCACAGCAACTAGAACTCATAGTTAGGTAGCAAGCAAGTCAACAATCCTGCAGTAGAAAACCAGCAATCTCGTATTAGAAACCCAACATTCGTTTACCCAAATTCCTTGAAATGCGAACAGCGATTGTTTGAACAAAGAAACGATGTTTAGTTAGGTAGATACAAACGTTGGCAGGAGCAGCAGCGGTGTAAGCAACTCAAGTATTTTAATGCTAGTACTCGTATGAATCAGCCAACTGACTTTTTTATACAAGGAATTGTATTTTTTAAGTGTTATTGTCTTATAAAATGAAAAAAGTCAGTTTAGGATTGCAAAATACGCCAGTTTCATAATATTTCGAAACTTAACGACAACTGTCTATTAAAACTCATATCTTTATTGATATTATCCAAACTTTATTTCCTGACTATTTTCCTGATAGCTCCTCTCAAAACTTATTGATATACAGTACATATGTATGCACTCTTATAGAAAATTATATATTTTCTCATAAGATCAGTTCTGCTTTATTAGATTTTATATATAGCATAGTTAATATACATACATATATGAGACCAAATAGCTAAAGGTACCAAGAAAACAATTTTTATGGAGATTTGCTCTTTAAATAAATCGTTCGTGTAAATATGGTCAGTAAAAACAACTTATAATACTAGAAAAGTATATTGAAGAAAACCTTCCTCGGGTGACGGCATTTTTTAAACAAATGAAATATTTTATTAGAATTTTTTATTGTTATAAACATACATTATTAACAAAGAAATTCTGACATTTTGTGTAAAAAAAATATTGTAAACTCGGACATTGCGGCGCCATTTCCGGTGACCCCACCCGCGTGCACCCGCGTCAGGACTATCTAAGGTGAAAAATACTTGCTTTAGTTCTTGTTTCAATTGAGAAGGATATTTCTAGGTCCCGACTATAAGTCTATACTGAAGGTGCTATTGTTATAAGTGTACGAATATTTATTTTTTTGTACAGAGAATATTTTCAAAATCTGGTAGCAGCTGAATCGAAAAACTTATTACCTAGTTCCTTTCAAATTCGCCCAATAAACTAGGATTCCAAATACCATCCCCCTTAGAATCGCGTAGTTTCTTTGGAGCACATTTGGCCACCAAATGATAGACCTACTGAACTAAGACATCTTACGTATATTTAATCACCCAAACCAATGACAAAATAAATAAACGATTGTATAATATTTGATTAAATAATTTTGTTCTGAAAACTTTTTTTTAAGAAGCCTCTAAGCACTAACAATGCATTAGTGTTTACATACCCACACAAAATTTCAACTAAACATCTCACATCGTTTGGTTTAGTCAAAACTGATAATATTATCAGTAGTATAGTCAGTCATAAATTAATACCTATGTATTTTGGTATGTATGCTTACGTACCTACATGTTGTTGTAAATAAAAATTATGCAATTAACCTTTGGTGTTTTTAGGTTCAAAACTCAATACAAAACATGTATTTTATCTCCAAAATCTAATCAGAGGACACAACTCACTATGAAAATATTTAAAAGCATACCCACTAAAGCGGCATTTTTTCTAAAAAAATACATTTAAATTAAAAAACAAAATTTGTTTGATCTTTTGACTTTTGTTATACAAAATAAATAACATTTGCCAAAGCAAACACGAAAGAGAGTCAACAATTTTGTACAAATACAACGTAGTAAGGAGAATCAAACTACAGGGGTAAAGAATTGATTAAATTGATTTAAATTGAAAGCGAAGAGCGGCGACACACAAGCAAATAAGAGAAATAGACAGACAAAAGTCAACTAATATATACTTGTATATATGGATGTATATATAGGGTGATTTTTTAAGAGCTTGATAACTTTTTTTTAAAAAAAAACGCATAAAATTTGCAAAATCTCATCGGTTCTTTATTTGAAACGTTAGATTGGTTCATGACATTTACTTTTTGAAGATAATTTCATTTAAATGTTGACCGCGGCTGCGTCTTAGGTGGTCCATTCGGAAAGTCCAATTTTGGGCAACTTTTTCGAGCATTTCGGCCGGAATAGCCCGAATTTCTTCGGAAATGTTGTCTTCCAAAGCTGGAATAGTTGCTGGCTTATTTCTGTAGACTTTAGACTTGACGTAGCCCCACAAAAAATAGTCTAAAGGCGTTAAATCGCATGATCTTGGTGGCCAACTTACGGGTCCATTTCTTGAGATGAATTGTTGTCCGAAGTTTTCCCTCAAAATGGCCATAGAATCGCGAGCTGTGTGGCATGTAGCGCCATCTTGTTGAAACCACATGTCAACCAAGTTCAGTTCTTCCATTTTTGGCAACAAAAAGTTTGTTAGCATCGAACGATAGCGATCGCCATTCACCGTAACGTTGCGTCCAACAGCATCTTTGAAAAAATACGGTCCAATGATTCCACCAGCGTACAAACCACACCAAACAGTGCATTTTTCGGGATGCATGGGCAGTTCTTGAACGGCTTCTGGTTGCTCTTCACCCCAAATGCGGCAATTTTGCTTATTTACGTAGCCATTCAACCAGAAATGAGCCTCATCGCTGAACAAAATTTGTCGATAAAAACGAAACGAAACACATTTCGAACCGAACACTGATTTTGGTAATAAAATTCAATGATTTGCAAGCGTTGCTCGTTAGTAAGTCTATTCATGATGAAATGTCAAAGCATACTGAGCATCTTTCTCTTTGACACCATGTCTGAAATCCCACGTGATCTGTCAAATACTAATGCATGAAAATCCTAACCTCAAAAAAATCACCCGTTATATGTGTGTGTAAATGAATGAGAACTGTCAAATATTGTTGCACGAACATAAGACGAACAGACGAACATGCACAAACACATAACATCCAATATAAGTATGTACCAAAATGAAAATATCTACATATGTGTGTGTGATAATATATCAATGTGTGTGTAAGTACAACACAAAAACATAAACACAGATAATGGCTCGGTTTGTTTGCACTGCAAGTGGACAAATACCCACCCATTTGGAGCTCGACATTAGACAAATACTTGCTTAGCTACACTTGCATACATACATATACATATACATATATATGCTGGTATAGTTGCGCGCATGTGTGCATGTATGCTTATTTGTGACGAATATTCGGGCTTTGGCTCACGAGTGTCGTCCCGCCATGGATTACGGCATAATTTGATTTGACGAGCGGCCGAGCGCCATTGCAGTTTACAAAGTTCACTTTATTCATACATACATAAGTATGTATGTATGTATGTGTGTGTATGATGCAATGCCGTTATCTGTGTAGTTGTAGAATGTTGACTTAGAGGTCAGCTCGTAAGGGTGTAGCAGTATGTTGCAACCTTATGGTTAGGCGAGAAAAGTAAATATTCAAAAAATATGCATAATTGAAAAAGTCCACGGAGAAAATTCTTAATTTACATACTTTCTATATTTAGAAATGTTTTAAAATATAATGAAATAAATGGAAAAAATACAGAGTTAGCCCGAAGCTATAATACCATACCTTTCACAAATACAAAAGATGCCTTACAAAGACTGTATTTTGATCGGTAAGTTGGTATGGCAGCTATAGTAGTCCGAACTGAACAATTTCTTCGGAGACTGTGGCGACGTCTGGGATAATAATATCTGCCAAATGTCTTGAAGATACCTCGAAAAGAAGCTTATGTCGTAAGTTTTCCATACAAGCAATTGATTCCGAAAGTTCAGCTTGTATGGCAGCTATAGGGTATAATGCTCCGCTGAATGAACAGCTTCTTGCGTGAAAAGAATCGGAATTTTCAGATCGGTATGTTAAAAACAGACAGGCGGACAGACAAACTCGGCTATATACTCAGCATGTCGCGCTGATCATTTATATATGTATGTATATACTTTCTTCCTTTTTCCATCTGGGTTTTAAAAATTTCTTGGCATACTTAATATACCCTTTTCGAGGTATACAAATAATTAAGATACTGTTAACCATGTTTGGATACTGCAGCGTCTTCCAAGCAGAGCTGGTAGCTAACATAAAGATAGCAGTAGATCTTCCGCTCCGGATCGCAGCCTTCTTCTGTGTAATAACTATCAACTCCGATAGTAGAGCGGCGATATTAGTCTTGAGTTCACAGTTCCTAGGAAACTGTAAGGCTCACGACCTTGCTAGAACAGGTACTTCTGTCTCAATAACAGCGGAATGAAAACGAGTAGGAGGTCCTTTGGCTACTTGTGGTCTATGATTGAAATGTTGGGATTAAAACCAAATCAACAAGCGCTGGTCGACTACCAGCAGTTGTGTAGTTGCAAGATCCTCCTGGCCCAGGGTAAATTATAAGAGTTTTAGGGAAATATTCACTCTCAACAAGGTCCATCTTTCAGTGGTTATATGAATTCTAACTGGACATTGTGCGAATGGGACTCATGTACTAAGATGGCATATCTTACTAGAAGTCAGCATCTGATGAGATAGAATCATCTTAACACCCTCTTCTCGAATGGCCCGTTTTTGTCAAATCTCGCAATCTCATACTTTTTGACGTCTATGAGAAATAGCGGAAATAATTGTAGAACTAAAACATCTAAGCAGATTTCGGTATTTTTGCCGGTGGCTTTCAACTAAAGGAATTTTTCTTCTGGCATCACAAAGGATTTTACATAACAGTCAAAGTATGGTGCAATGCTGAAGGATCAAGCACATAACCTTACCTAAATCAAGTTTGGATGACAGCGCATAGTTTTTTTAATGAACCAAACATCAGAGTGTGTACAACAACCTTTAATAATTTTATTAACTATTACTCAACTGGACTTCCACTATTATGGACCAGTAATTTGCAATATCTAATGATTCTTCTCGTTGGCCTCTCACTGAATACGCAAATGTCTTCCAAGTTCTAGGTTCAGCTGCTTTGCCTTTAGTCATTACCGTCGATTTGATAATACGCTCCTTCAAAAAGATAATTTTTTATGCAAATTCAGCTTAATTTCTAACCGCACGGAGAGCAAACAGAAAGTCTTGCTGTATTCGCCATAAATTATCGGTCAGTTGGACTTTATAAACAAGTTATAAATAACAATTTGATAAAAACACGAATCAAACTGGTGACTGGCGTACTCAAGACCACAGTTTATTTTGCGGTTGAGTTTCTCACTTACAATTAATTTAATCATATTCCTCGTATAACCACGAAAACCATTAGTGTAGATCTAGCGTCAGTCCCCTGAAATTTCTGTTAAAAGTTAGGTATACCAAAGTACGATGAATTTCCATTTCCATTTCGTTTTCATTTTATTTTCAAATATTTTTGCAACATACTTATTTATAGCTATATGTTAAAGGGGGTGACCAATAAAGTTCTTGAAATTTGTTTAACAATTTTCACATTTCTTCTAATTTTGGCTTTATAAATATTTGATTTTTTATTACTTCCAATAAGCACCCGATAGATATGTTGTGCCACAAATGATGAGCCTATGTAGCAGAGGTGAGAAACATGCGACAGTCGCTGTCACATTAATGATCCCAAAAACCATATGTTAGCTCTTTTGTCACACCGCCGGAATCATTGTTGTCGTAAACTTTGCAATAATACCCCTTAAAATAATAAATTGTGGTCAAATACACACACACTTAAGTATTTAGACGATGGCCTTTTCAGGCGGTTGGGAGGTGGGTGGTGTTATTCTAGAAATTTTTAAAGAGATACACTAACTTACGCAAATATTATTTGTCACCTTAGACGTTATACGTTAGAGTTATTCGATTCTCGTGAAATTTATTATGTACGAAAGGTGTTTTGATAAGTATATTGGTTTAAATGATAAGATGTATAAATTTCTAACAACAAGCTTCAATAAAGTTAGTAATCAAGTATATATAAGTTAAACATTCATATCAAGATATATTATGTGTGTATGTATATTTTATTAATTCTGACAATGACTGACTGTTTATTCTAGAAATTAGTACGCTCTAAACTTAGTTTCTTTATGTGAACAAGTTGAACTGATAATAAATTATCATATAGTACAGTAGTCCCCAACTTTTCAAATCGGTTAAAAAACGCAAAAAATAAATTCAAGATTTGCCACATTTTTGTGGTTAAAAATGTGTTATCAATAACAGTAGTGCGTTGCGATTTTTACAATGGATAAAGATATCGAACAAAGAATTTAACCGGTTAACCGATTTGATACTGCAATTAACTGATAACAACATATGATATATATTTCCTTCCGGTAGTTTTTCGCTGAAAACTGCTACTAGAGACTACTAAGGTTGTCTCTTATAAAATATGTTTTGATTCACTCCTACAAAATTACTTCCTTAGTATAACCAACCATCAACGCATTTATCTATTTCCTAATGAATGAGATCAGGCGAAGAAGGATCTGGCTGCACTTAGTATCATCTCGAATTGGCGCAAAATTGCTAAAACAAGAAACGATTATTGCGCTGTTGTTAACTCGGCTATAACCGCGTAAGCGAGGTCTACGCAACTGAAGAAGAAGAAGAATGAATTGTGAAATGAAAATTTCAGCACAAAGTATTCTATATTGTTTATAAAATATGCAATTATACATATAGAAATCCATATACGCATTTAAATCCATATATGAGTATGTATGTATGTACTTAAATCACTTCTTTGTTGAGTAATGAGTCATGCCATGTTCTTGTGTAATTATCGAATTTACGTCACACCTACATTCACATTGTCATCATATAATAACAGTCGCTTTTTCGATTTATCAGACTGGCGAGAGTGGCGTATCGCACTGCTACTGACATAATTAATTCGGAAAGACATTTTTGAAGAGGAATCCCGGCCGTTTATCGGTTAAGTCACTGGTTACTTACCCAAAAGCGTTAACCGATAATTAAGGTAAAGTTTCAATGAGTTGGTCGTGTCAACAAATCTAACCGAAACTCTTGTAATGGGGTTTTCAATAAGAGCGCTATAAAAGTATTTTTTTGATAAAACAACATCCTCTGATAGTACATTCGAGGCCATTATGTATGGAACTCGATTTCTTTTGCAGAACTCCAGACGCTGAACCCAATTTTCGACGGTTTTCAAGCATAAATCGGCCGATACTGCTTTACAATTTGCAGTCCTGTTGGAGCCACATATTATCCAAGTCCATATCGTTCAATTCGGGCTAAAAATATTCGGTTATCATTAAGCGGTAGCAATTCCCATTCACAGTAAAGTGCCGGTCTTGATCATCACAGAAGAAGTACGGTCCAATTACGCCGCCGGTTCATAAACCGTACCAAGCCGTAATTTTTTCGGGATGCAATGATTACTGCCTGACCAATAATGCATAATTTGCTTATTGATAATGCCATTTAGCCAGAAATAAGGCTCATCACTGATTTTTCGATGAAAATCCAAATAATTTTCAAGTTGTTGCTCAGCAAAATTCACGAACATACAAGTACGACGATTCTGGTGGTCAAGCGGCTTTAGTTTTTGCAGCAATTTGAACTTGTAAGAATGTAGGCCAACCTTGAGAACGACGTGTGAGAGACTGATTTGGGTCTTTCTCAATTGTTGCGCAAGCGGCAGCAATATTCTCGACACTACGGGCATTTCTTTGATTCGTAAGCACAGGAACATTTTGTGCTGTGCCTGTGGATTCAAATTTTTCCACTAGACGCTCAATTGTTCATCTGATAGGACGATTATGACGACCATAAATTGGTTATCGCGCTCTTAAAGTTGAGGCCACTGACTCTTAACTTCGGTAGTAAATTTTAATAATTTCGAATTATTGTTGGATCGTGTATCTTTCCATGATGAATTGGCAAACCTTACTGAAGAGCAATGTCAAAAGAGTGGAAAAAATATGGCGTCGTTAGCTGTCCTTATTTGCCCAATTTTGTAACGTCCTTATGAAAAAAAGTATAACTAGGTAAAGGACTTACATATGTCGACTACTGTATCTAAGCTTTTAAGCAATTCTTTTAAAACGCTAAACAACTAATGAATATAATGTAAAATAGCTCTCTGCACTAATTTCCATTTTAAGAAATTTTTATGCTATTTGCTTTTTTTCGCTCTTAAGTACTGTGTAAGAGTTTACAATGTCTAGTTCTAATTTGTATAATTTGCTAATCCGTGGTTGTTGTTGTGGAAATCGTTGTAAAGGTGTGTGTTAATGATTTTTTCACTAGTAGTTTATAATCTAAAAACAATAATTTCTGTTCTCTATCTATTATTTTCATACTTTTAGCGTACAACTGTAGACTGGAGAAATAAAATTTCTTTGGTACTTGCAGGTGGAATAGTTGTAAGTAGATACAAAAACTTACAAACACAAAAAAATATAAGTATAAACTAAAGGTTAGATATTCCCACAAAATCATCAATTCTTAAATTTTAATAAATAATATATTATTAAATATTACATATTTATTACATAACAGAAAATTATACAAATGAAAAATAAATTTGATTGCTGCGATCTTTAGAAATAAGAACACCACAGCTACTCAGCGAAAACGTTACAACTAATATTTCCTAAGCACTGTCACATTCTGACGTTACATGAACACTTGTTTCCATCAGCAGTTTAAGTTTGACAGCTTTTACTCACTCTTAGTCCTCCCTCAATGTCACTTAACGTTAATAATTTAAGGCACTAAATATAAGCAAAAATCATTACCAGACTATTTTGCCGTTAGAATTTATTGCTATAGAATGTAAGATTTAATTTACGTCTACATATACATATCTTTTCTTTTTCTCATTTTGAAAAATGTAGCAACACAAAAATTTTCTGAAATGACAAACTGTTGCCTTTTCCGAAGCGACGTCACTGCGGAAGAGCGCACATAAATATCTTTCAGTATCTAGGTATATAAATAAATATTGACTCTTAAGAGCGCTAGCAAAGTTGAGATAATCTTGGAATGTCATGTTCTACACAAAATTGCGACAACATACTAATTGTTCAACATACTAGCGCGTATACTTGACATTTTCGACACCTGTGCTGAATACAATGGAGCATGTTTTTTGAGGACCTTCATTTGTGTTTAATAATTTAGTGGAATGGAAAATCGAATAAAATTAGAATATGTTAAGAAAATTACAAAAGAAGAATTACAAAACTTAAAAAATGTTTAACGTTTTTTTTAATTGAATTAAAGTAGATTTAAAATTTTTTTTACATAGGTAATTTCTTTTTCTTTATCTTCTGTACTGGTGTGGAAACCGCTTATAGGGTTATAGCCCAGTTGAAAACAGTGCGCCAGTTCTTTCTTTCTTTCGTTTCTTTTTTTCGCAATGTTC